>NC_068455.1:1170792-1215792 GCF_023373465.1 Oncorhynchus keta
ATTCAGCTGCTATTCATTGGGGGTGGAGATCTAATACATGAAGGTGTGGCGGAGCCGTGTCTACACATTCTGACCTTGTTGATGCCTTCTTAACATGCATGACACCAAGGCTTTTACGGTTACAGAAGTCAACTAATGAGAGAGCCTGGGGAATGGGAGTGGAGCTAGGCACTGCAGGGCCTGGGTTAACCTCTACATCACCAGACCAAGACCTCCCTGACCAAGGCCCTTCTCCCTTGATTGTTCAGTTTGGCCAAGCGGCCAGCTTCCAAACTTCTTTCGTTTAAGAATGATAGAGGCCTCTGTCTGCTTTGGGAAATTCAAAGCTGCTGAAATGTTTTGGTACCCTTCCCAAGATCTGTGCCTTGACACAATCCTTTTTCAGAGCTCTACGGCCAATTCCTTTCGACATCATGGCTTGGGTTTTGCTCTGACATGCACTGTCAACTATGATAGGTGTGCCTTTCCAAATAATGTCCAATCAATTTAATTTACCCCAGGTGGACTCCAATTAAGTTGCAGAAACATCTCAAGGATGATCAATGGAAACAGGATCCACCTGAGCTCAATTTCAAGTCTCATAGCAAAGGGTCTGAATATTTATATAAATTTAATAAGGTATTTTGGTTTAAATAAAAAAAATAAAAAAAGGTTTTCACCTTGTTATTATAGTGGGTAGATTGACTAGGTTTTTATGTTTTATTTAAGGGGTCTGAATACTTTCCGAATGTAGATTACACTGAGCAAAATATAATGTTTTTGTATTTTCACCCTCAAGACATGATTCCCTAAAGGTCTTGATGAGAGATGCCCAAGCATGTTATGGGTGTAAATGTGAATTAATGCCGCCACCTCAGCCAACTCTGGTGGTTTTTCCTGCACTGTACCCATTGATTTACGGAAACGTACTTGATAGGTTGATGTCCTCATTGTGTTTTTACAGTCTTTTTTAATACGTTTAGAATACTTATTAAATACACATTGTTATATTTGATAACACTTGGTTATTTTGTTAATAAAGAGCAGCGAAACTAGCCAGGGCAGTGTGTGGGTTTCTTTTTTCTCTCGGGATGTAACACAACAAAATGTAGAATAAGTCAATCAACTACCTCGTACCCCTGCGTATCAACTACCTCGTACCCCTGCGTATCAACTACTTCGTACTCCTGCATATTGACTACCTCGTACTCCTGCGTATCGACTACCTCGTACCCCTGCGTATCAACTACCTCGTACCCCTGCGTATCAACTACCTCGTACCCCTGCGTATCGACTACTTCGTACCCTGCGTATCGACTACCTCGTACCCTGCGTATCGACTACCTCGTACTCCTGCGTATCGACTACCTCGTACTCCTGCGTATCAACTACTTCGTACCCCCTGCGTATCGACTCACCTCGTACTCCTGCATATTGACTACCTCGTACCCCTGCATATCGACTACCTCGTACTCCTGCATATCGACTACCTCGTACCCCTGCGTATCGACTACCTCGCACCCCTGCGTATCGACTACCTCGTACTCCTGCGTATCGACTACCTCGTACCCCTGCGTATCGACCACCTCGTACCCTGCATATCGACTACCTCGTACTCCTGCATATTGACTACCTCGTACCCCTGCGTATCGACTACCTCGTACTCCTGCGTATCAACTACTTCGTACCCTGCGTATCGACCACCTCGTACTCCTGCGTATTGACTACCTCGTGCCCCCTGCGTATCGACTACCTCGTACTCCTGCATATTGACTACCTCGTACCCCTGCGTATCGACTACCTCGTACTCCTGCATATTGACTACCTCGTACCCCTGCGTATCGACTACCTCGTACCCCTGCGTATCGACTACCTCGTACTCCTGCGTATCGACTACCTCGTACCCCTGCGTATCGACTACCTCGTACCCCTGCATATCGACGACCTCGTACTCCTGCGTATCGACTACCTCGTACCCTGCATATTGACTACCTCGTACCCCTGCATATCGACTACCTCGTACCCCTGCGTATCGACTACCTCGTACCCCTGCGTATCGACTACCTCGTACCCCTGCGTATCGACTACCTCGTACCCCTGCGTATCGACTACCTCGTACCCCTGCGTATCGACGACCTCGTACTCCTGCATATCGACTACCTCGTACCCCTGCATATTGACTACCTCGTACCCCTGCATATCGACGACCTCGTACTCCTGCATATCGACGACCTCGTACTCCTGCATATTGACTACCTCGTACCCCTGCATATTGACTTGGTACCGCTACCCATTATATAATCTCATTGTGGTACTATTTCCTTTTTTATTTTTAGCCAAATTGTTCTTATCTTTTAACTCTGCATTGTTGGTTAAGGGTTTGTAAGTAAGTGTTTCACCTGATGTTATTCGGCGCATGTGACAAATAACATTTTACTTGAGATTGTTCATCTCTACCAGGTATCTTCATGTAATTGACGTGAATATTTTCCTCCAGTATTAAATGACACATTGGGAGTTAATAAATCTGTTGTTTGTCTTAAAACAGAGTTACAGTGGGGCAAAAAAGTATTTATTCAGCCACCAATTGTGCAAGTTCTCCCGCTTAAAAAGATGAGAGAAGCCAGGAATTGTCATCATAGGTACACTTCAACTATGACAGACAAAATAAGACAAAAAAATCCAGAAAATCACATTATAGGATTTTTAATGAATTTATTTGCAAATTATGGTGGAAAATAAGTATTTGGTCACCTACAAACAGGCAAGATTTCTGGCTCTCACAGACCTGTAACTTCTTCTTTAAGAGGCTCCTCTGTCCTCCACTCGTTACCTGTATTAATGGCACCTGTTTGAACTTGTTATCAGTATAAAAGACACCTGTCCACAACCTCAAACAGTCACACTCCAAACTCCACTATGGCCAAGACCAAAGAGCTGTCAAAGGACACCAGAAACAAAATTGTAGACCTGCACCAGGCTGGGAAGACTGAATCTGCAATAGGTAAGCAGCTTGGTTTGAAGAAATCAACTGTGGGAGCAATTATTAGGAAATGGAAGACATACAAGACCACTGATAATCTCCCTCGATCTGGGGCTCCACGCAAGATCTCACCCAGTGGGGTCAAAATGATCACAAGAACGGTGAGCAAAAATCCCAGAACCACACGGGGGGACCTAGTGAATGACCTGCAGAGAGCTGGGACCAAAGTAACAAAGCCTACCATCAGCAAGGGCATTGATGTTGAAACGTGGCTGGGTCTTTCAGCACGACAATGATCCCAAACAGAAGAAGCATCTCAAGGTCCTGGAGTGGCCTAGCCAGTCTCCAGATTTCAACCCCATAGAAAATATTTGGAGGGAGTTGAAAGTCTATGTTGCCCAGCAACAGCCCCAAAATATCACTGCTCTAGAGGAGATCTGCATGGAGGAATGGGCCAAAATACCAGCAACAGAGTGTGAAAACCTTGTGAAGACTTACAGAAAACATTTGACCTCTGTCATTGCCAACAAAGGGTATATAACAAAGTATTGAGAAACTTTTGTTATTGACCAAATACTTATTTTCCACCATAATTTGCAAATAAATTCATAAAAAATCGATTTTTTTCTCATTTTGTCTGTTATAGTTGCAGTGTACCTATGATGAAAATTACAGGCCTCTCTCATCTTTTTAAGTGGGAGAACTTGCACAATTGGTGGCTGGCTAAATACTTTTTTGCCCCACTGTCTATTTTCCCCACAAGGGGGTGGGTGACAAGTCTGTTGGAAATGTAGAATGTTCACACTTTGTAACAACAATGCATAGGATTTATTTAGTCATTTAACATTTATAGAACATTTGAGCATGACGTTTATGACCCCGGGCATGTATCTGTTTGTTAGATTGCCACTGTATGAACCATCTGTATGAACCATCTGCAATAACCATCTGTAATAACCATCTGTATGAACCATCTGTAATAACCATCTGTATGAACCATCTGTAATAACCATCTGTATTAACCATCTGTATGAACCATCTGTATTAACCATCTGTATTAACCATCTGTATGAACCATCTGTATGAACCATCTGTATGAACCATCTGTAATAACCATCTGTATGAACCATCTGTAATAACCATCTGTATTAACCATCTGTAATAACCATCTGTATTAACCATCTGTATGAACCATCTGTAATAACCATCTGTATGAACCATCTGTAATAACCATCTGTATTAACCATCTGTATGAACCATCTGTATTAACCATCTGTATTAACCATCTGTATGAACCATCTGTATGAACCATCTGTATGAACCATCTGTATGAAACATCTGTATGAGGTTGTCATCTGTTTGTTAGATTGCCACTGTATGAACCATCTGTAATAACCATCTGTATGAACCATCTGTAATAACCATCTGTATGAACCATCTGTAATAACCATCTGTATTAACCATCTGTATGAGGTTGTAATTTGTTTGTTTGTTTGTCTTTCCTGGATAAATTGGATCACCTCAAAGATGATGTTGACAAGACAGACATGGGACCTGTATGAACCATCTGTAATAACCATCTGTATTAAGACAGACATGGGACCCGCCCTAACAATGGAAATAAACACACGCAGGCATCTCAACCTGACCCTGAACTCCAAGGTAACCTGTCTAAATGACTGCCACTCACATCTGCAGCCATGAAATGCTTTGAAAAGCTCAACAACACCATCATCCCATAAACCCGAGACCCACTCCAATTCATCATCCCGACAACCTATAGGGAGGAGGTCATTGACCGGACAGTGTTGTGCCAAGACAACCACCTCTCCCCCTAACGTCAGCAAGACAAAGGAGCTGATCGTGGACTACAGGGAAAAGGAGGGCTGAACACGCCCCCATTCACATCGACGGTGCTGCAGTGGAACTTGTCGAGAGTTTCCCTTGGTCTCCACATCGCCAACAAACTAACATGGTCCAAACACACCAAGACAGTTGTGAAGATGACACGACAACGCCTCTTCCCCCTCAGGAGACTGAACAGATTTGTAATGGGCCCTCATATCTTCAAAAGGTTATACAGCTGCACCATTGAGAGCATCTTGACTGGCTGCATCACCGCCTGGTATGGCAACTGCTCAGCATGCGATCGCAAGGCGCTACAGGGGGCAGTGCGTACAGTCCACTACATCACTAGGGCCAAGCTTTTTTAATTTTTACGTTTCAAATTGAACCTTTTTTTAACTTGGCAAGTCAGTTAAGAAAAAAAATCTTATTTACAACGACGGCCTACCAAAAGTCCTCCTGCGGGGACAGGGCTGGGATTAAAAATTATACATTTTAATATAGGACAAAACACACATCACGACAAGAGAGACCTAAGACGGCAACACAGCATGGTAGCAACACAACATGGATGAAACACAACATGGATGAAACACAACATGGTAGCAACACAACATGGATGAAACACAACATGGATGAAACACAACATGGTAGCAACACAACATGGCAACAGCACAACATGGTAGCAGCACAAAACATGGTACACACATTATTGGGCCCAGACAACAGCACAAAGGGCAAGAGGGTAGAGACAACAACACATCAGGTGAAGCAGACAACTGTCAGTATGAGTCCATGATTGAGTGTTTGAATGAAGAGATTGAGATAAAACTGTCCAGTTTGAGTGTTTGTTGCAGCTCATTCCAGTCGCTAGCTGCAGCGAACTGAAAAGACGAGCGACACAGGGATGTGTGTGCTTTGGGGACCTTTAACAGAATGTGACTGGCAGAACGGGTGTTGTATATGGAGGATGAGGGCTGCAGTAGATATCTCAGATAGGGGGGAGTGAACAGGTGTTGTATATGGAGGATGAGGGCTGCAGTAGGTATCTCAGATAGGGGGGAGTGAACAGGTGTTGTATATGGAGGATGAGGGCTGCAGTAGATATCTCAGATAGGGGGGAGTGAACAGGTGTTGTATGTGGAGGATGAGGGCTGCAGTAGGTATCTCAGATAGGGGGAGTGAACAGGTGTTGTATGTGGAGGATGAGGGCTGCAGTAGATATCTCAGATAGGGAGTGAACAGGTGTTGTATGTGGAGGATGAGGGCTGCAGTAGGTATCTCAGATAGGGGGAGTGAACAGGTGTTGTATATGGAGGATGAGGGCTGCAGTAGATATCTCAGATAGGGGAGTGAACAGGTGTTGTATGTGGAGGATGAGGGCTGCAGTAGGTATCTCAGATAGGGGGAGTGAACAGGTGTTGTATGTGGAGGATGAGGGCTGCAGTAGATATCTCAGATAGGGGGAGTGAACAGGTGATGTATGTGGAGGATGAGGGCTGCAGTAGGTATCTCAGATAGGGGGAGTGAACAGGTGTTGTATGTGGAGGATGAGGGCTGCAGTAGGTATCTCAGATAGGGGGAGTGAACAGGTGTTGTATGTGGAGGATGAGGGCTGCAGTAGGTATCTCAGATAGGGGAGTGAACAGGTGTTGTATGTGGAGGATGAGGGCTGCAGTAGGTATCTCAGATAGGGGGAGTGAACAGGTGTTGTATGTGGAGGATGAGGGCTGCAGTAGGTATCTCAGATAGGGGGAGTGAACAGGTGTTGTATGTGGAGGATGAGGGCTGCAGTAGGTATCTCAGATAGGGGGAGTGAACAGGTGTTGTATGTGGAGGATGAGGGCTGCAGTAGATATCTCAGATAGGGGGGAGTGAACAGGTGTTGTATGTTGAGGATGAGGGCTGCAGTAGGTATCTCAGATAGGGGGGAGTGAACAGGTGTTGTATGTGGAGGATGAGGGCTGCAGTAGGTATCTCAGGTAGGGGCGGGTGACGCCTGACAGGGAGCTTCCTGCCATCCAGGACCTCTATACCAGGCGGTGTCAGAGGGCCCCCCAAAAATGGCAAAGACTCCAGTCACCCTAGTCGTAGACTGTTCTCTCTGAAATCGCACGGCAAGCGGTACCGGAGCACCACGTCTAGGTCCAAAAGGCTCCTTAATAATAAAAACAATAAGTTGTACTTTTATTTAACTAGGCAAGTCAATTAAGAACTAATTATATTTACAATGATGGCCTACCCAGGCCAAATCCAGACGACACTGGGCCAATTGTGCGCCACCCAATCACAGCTGGATCTGATGCAGCCTGGATTTGAACCAGGTACTGCAGTGTTTTTCGACCACTGCGCCAATCCAGACGCTTAACAGCTTCTACCCCCAAGCCATAAGACTGCTGAACAATTAATCAAATGACGCTCCTCCCCTTTGTTTTTACACTGCTGCTACTCTGTTTATCTATGCAGTGTCACTTTAGCCCTACCTACATATTACGTCGACTAACCTGTACATAGCCTCGTTATTGTTATTGCATTTTAATTTTTTTTTGTGTTTATTTAGTAAATATTTTCTTAACTCTATTTCTTTGACTGTATTGTTGGTTAAGGGCCTGTTAGTAAGCATTACATGGTAAAGTCGACACCTGTTGTATTCGACGAATGTGACAATTACAAATGAGATTTGATTTGGAAAGCTTCACGTAGCAAAATAGCAATTCAAGTTTTTGTTGACCGAATTCGACACTCAATAGCTACGTTTCCATTAAACTTGTCCAGTGATTTTTTTTGGTCGAGATTTATAAGTTTGCATAGAAAATAGACGCGGACAATTGCCCGCTGGGGTGCGTTTCCATTGAACAATCTGAATCAATAAAAAATACCTGGACGTAATGACATACACCTAAAACGGAAAACCAAGTGTGAAGAAAGTGAAGTTAGTGGTTGAAGTGTTTTCATTACCTATTTAGGAAAATTGCTTAAAAATAAATGCGTGACAGCCTGTATGCCTTCCCACCGAACGGTCTCATGTCTCCGGTAGCCGGTGAAAGACAGCATGGATACAATACTTCACGAATATTTACCATATTCTAATCATTCTGATGTGCGACGCATCGCCACGGTCCCTGTCATGCTGTAATTTACACTCCAGTAGATCTGATATAATTGGGTGGTGAAACTTGCCAGCCAACTAGAAAAGGAAGGCGAAGCAATTCAGGCGTTCTTGAAAGTCAGGACAATCCTTGTCCATCAAATAAAGATGATTTTTATAGTTGTAAAAATGTATTTTACGTGTAGCACGCGCTCCAGCAGGTATATCTCTCTAGTCACCCCCAAAACCAATTCTTTCTTTGGCCGCGTCTCCTTCCAGTTCTCTGCTGCCAATGACTGGAACGAACTACAAAAATCTCTGAAACTGGAAACACTAATCTCCCTCACTAGCTTTAAGCACCAACTGTCAGAGCATCTTACAGATTACTGCACCTGTACATAGCCCACCTATAATTTAGCCCAAACAACTACCTCTTTCCCAACTGTATTTAATTTATTTTGCTCCTTTGCACCCCATTATTTTTATTTCTACTTTGCACATTCTTCCATTGCAAAACTACCATTCCAGTGTTTTACTTGCTGTATTGTATTTACTTTGCCACCATGGCCTTTTTTGCCTTTACCTCCCTTCTCACCTAATTTGCTCACATCGTATATAGACTTGTTTCTACTGTATTATTGACTGTATGTTTGTTTTACTCCATGTGTAACTCTGTGTTGTTGTCTGTTCACACTGCTTTGCTTTATCTTGGCCAGGTCGCAATTGTAAATGAGAACTTGTTCTCAACTGGCCTACCTGGTTAAATAAACCTGGTGAAATAAAAATAAAAATAAATAAATAAAAATTTTGCTGTAGGCATTTAGAATTAAATGTGGAGTGGAGTTTCTAATTACGTGATAACCTTCATACTGTACTTTCAAACATTTTCGGCAGTCATAATTTATTAGAAAAACACCGTTTGTCATTTGTCTCAAAGTTTGACTAAATAAAAATCCACTCCTGTCAAATGGATACACATACAGGTCTCCTATCTGCCGTTTCCATTGCACATTGTTTTTGTCGAATACATATGGGTCCATGGAAACCTGCCATACAAAAAACATCCTAACATAGTGGGTTTATTTTCGCCTCTTCCTCTCTGATCATTTCGTTTGAGTTCAGAAGACTGCGGTGGCTGCAGTAACTCGTGATAAAACCGGAAGAGGAACGTAGCGTTTACAGTCCGGCCACGTTGATCTTTCCATCTCGTCCCAGTTTCACTGCTCGTTCGCTGCTTTCTAATCCGCCTATTTAAATGCCACCGTAGCAACGACGGTGATTGACAGCTGGACATATCCACTTGGGGACCTCGCTGTCTTTCGCGGTCGTGTAAACCAACCAATATCTTTCTCCTGATTTCACAGAGCATTTATATTGGTCCAGCGATTACTATTTTAACCAATGATGTTTTAACCAGAGGACGCGCCACCAGAAACCTTCTGACGTCACCCGGTGCTTTCCCTTGTGGCGGCCGTGACGGCGCATGCGTAGACTCTACCTTGATTTTTTTGACGGATAGGCGCTTGTCCAATCAGGTTCAGTGTTTGAGGGGGCCCGGTCCGGACCACGGAAATGTTTTTTTTTGAGCGACAAAGCTTTCGTGCAATCGGGTTCTGCTTAGTACGCGACTTGTGCAGATTGATGGTGCAGGTGTGCAATCGGCTTTCTATTGCTTGTCGTCTTGTGTTTAGTTGCTACTTGTCTGTCCTATTGCTGTGTGGAGACGGGGAGGGAGTAGCGTTACTAAGGCCAGTCTTGTGTCAGGTATGAGGGAATAACAGTATGGTGTCTTAACGGTGGTTTGTTTACCTGGCGAAGGAGATGACTTCGAAGAAAGAACAACTCTTATCTACATTTACTTGTGCAAAACCTACTCTGCTATTTTTAAATTTGTACTTTTACTCTGGGCTTGGCATGTGAATAGTCTATGTACTGATGTGCCATTGTTACAAATGGAAAGGGAGTTTCACTTTGGGAACGTGAGCATATCCCTAGTGCTCATGTTGTTTTTGAGGGCTCTGACTGGGACGTCTCCAACTCTAAGCTTTACCTCCGGGAGAGAGCCTCAACCCGCAGCCGCTCTGGGGTCACACAGAGCCGGGGAAGATGGAAACGAAGGGGTGTTGGTGGAACGGGGCTTGGAAAGTATCGGCGGTCCTCTTCCGGGTGTTATCGGAGAGGTGACCGTGGAGGATCATGACGATGAGAGCGGGGCGACCGGGAACGGAGAGGAGTCGTACGGACAAAGTGACGGAAACATCAGACCGAAACGGTGAGAACCATGTTTAGTACTTAACAACTTATAGCGGTTTGCGGTGAGACCACTGCAACTGGCAAACTGTTGAAACCACAATGATTTCCCAACGAGGTGGTTCATCAACTCAGACAGTTATTGTCTTGTTCTGTTGCAATGGTCGCCTGCTCCCAGTTTGAGAGGAGGGGGAGACAATTGGTGCGCAAACAATGTAACTAAACAGTTGTTTACTCCAAAGTTAGTTTTTCTTTCTTTCTGTTGGATGTAATAGCGACGAACTCGTTCTCAGTAATCTTTGGTACGTTGTTCTCTTAATAGTGGTCACTCATAACGTTTATGTGGCAAATGTATTTGAAAATGAAGTGATTTGTTGCTTTTGCATCTGCTGATTCTGCTGAGTGCAGCAACAGAGCGAGGGTTGTCATCAAACCCAAAGTGTCACACGCTCCGTTATTCTCCAAACCGCTTCCATCATTAAAGTGCATCTGACTGGCACCCGGACAAACCACTGGGCAAGAACTGGTTGAATCCACGTAATTTCAACCCCTCCAAATCTATGTGAGGACTTTGAATCAACGTGGAAAACTAATTGGATTTACAAAAAGGGCATTTTGTATTGTTTTCACCCCAAAACATTGTTTACCCCTTTTTCTCCCCAATGTCGTGGTTTCCAATTGGTCGTTACAGTCTTGTCCCATCGCTGCAACTCCCGTACGGACTCGGGAGAGGCGAAGGTCGAGAGCCATGCCTCCTCTGAAACATGACCCTGCCAAGCAGCACTGCTTCTTGACACACTGCTCGCTTAACCCGGAAGCCAGCCGCACCAATGTGTCGGAGGAAACACCGTAACACCTGGTGACTGAAGTCAGCTAGCCGGCGCCCGGCCGCCACATGTCGCTAGAGTGCGATGGGACAAGGAAATCCTGGCCGGCCAAACCCTCCCTTAACCTGAAACGACGCTGGGCCAATTGTGCGCCGCCTCTTGGGTCTCCCAATCATGTGACACAGCCTGGGATCGAACCCGGGTCTGTAGTGATGCCTCAAGCGCTGCAACGCAGTGCCTTAGACCTCTGCGCCACTCGGAGTTTTCACCCAACTTTGAACCTTAATCCAATGACACAGTGAAATGTTTTGTTGAATGCACGTTAGTTGACAACACAACCCAAAATGTAAATCCAAACTAGACATTGAACTGACATCTGCCCAGTGGGAAGCAACAGTCACTTTACAGAATGGACTGTTCTTTGGTTAATGTATAGCTTGAACCAGTATCTGGGCAGAGGAGAGGATATCATGAGATCTCATCTATACACAGTTAGCTACAATACATTGTCCCATTAGGCCGGCGCACAATTGGCCCAGCCTCGTACATATTTAGGGGAGGGTTTGGCCGCGGTAGGTTGTCATTGTGAATTAATTAATTAATTATTGTTTTTAACTGACTTGAGAAATAAATACAATAACACTTGCAGAACTTTCAAAGTTTTATGTCAAAATACCTTCGTTAGATGACTCACTAAATATGGAGTTTCGCTGGGCAATAAATTATTTACTGCCCTTACGTCCTGTCCGGTATTTACTACCAGAAAACATCTAAATGTGAATGTCCACTTGGTCAATAACAATATATATTGTGTCGTGGACATGGCAGGAGGATTTGGTCAAAAACAATACATAGATAATTGTAAAAATTTTTTATTTAGATGTTTTTGGGAAGTACAGTACTGATCAAAAGGTACCTCCTCCTACCTCCTCCCACCTCCTCCTACCTCCTCATTCCACGGTTCTTTATTTGGACTGTTTTCTACAGTGTAGAATAATAGTGAAGACTTAAACTATGAAATGACACATATGGAATCATAGAGTAACCCAAAAAAGTGTTAAACAAATCAAAATATATTTTATATTTGAGATTCTTCAAAGTAGCCTTGATGACAGCTTTTGCACACTCTTGGTATTCTCTCAACCAGCTTCATGAGGTAGTCACCTGGAATGCATTTCAATTAACAGGTGTGCCTTGTTAAAAGTTAATATGTGGAATTTCTTTCCTTCTTAATTTGTTTGAGCCAATCAGAACACTCTTGGCATATATATGTATATATATGTATATGTATATATGTATGTGTAGATATGTATGTGTAGATATATGTAGATTAAAAAAAATATATATATAGATATAGATAGATATCACACGCTGAGTGTATGCATTAGGAACAGCTGCTCTATCCATGACATAGACGGACCAGGTGAATCCAGGTGAAAGATATGATCCCATATTGATGTCACTTGTTAAATCCACTTCAGTCAGTGTAGATGAAAGGGGAGCAGACAGGTTAAAGAAGGATTTTAAAGCCTTGAGACAAATGAGACATGGATTGTGTCTGTGTGCCATTCAGAGGGTGAATGGGCAAGACAGGATCTTTAAGTGCCTTTGAACGGGGTATGGTAGTAGGTGCCAGGAGCACCGGTTTGAGTGTGTGAATAACTGCAACACTGCTGGGTTTTTCACACTCAACAGTTTCCTGTGTGTATCAAGAATGGTCCACACCCAAAGGACATCCAGCCAACTTGACAAAACTGCGGGAAGCATTGGAGTCAACATGGGCCAGCTTCCCTGTGGAATGCTTTCGACACCTTGTAGAGTCCATGTCCTGACGAATTGAGGCTGTTCTGAGGGCAAAAGGGGGTTTAACCTCAATATTAGGAAGGTGTTCCTAATGTTTTGTGCACTCAGTGTCTAATCTGGACTCTGACATTATATTTTAATTTGGGGATTAGGTGCCCATTGTTTTGTATTGTTTTCTAGGTATTATTATCACTGTTGGAAACACAAGCATTTCACTGCACCTGTGATAACATCTAGAAATCTGTGTGCATCCTAAAGAACACAGTTGATAGGCTACACACCCTAAAGAACACAGTTGATAGGCTACACACCCTAAAGAACACAGTTGATAGGCTACACACCCTAAAGAACACAGTTGATAGGCTACACACCCTAAAGAACACAGTTGATAAGCTACACACCCTAAAGAACACAGTTGATAGACTACACACCCTAAAGAACACAGTTGATAGGCTACACACCCTAAAGAACACAGTTGATAGGCTACACACCCTAAAGAACACAGTTGATAGACTACACACCCTAAAGAACACAGTTGATAGGCTACACACCCTAAAGAACACAGTTGATAGGCTACACACCCTAAAGAACACAGTTGATAGGCTACACACCCTAAAGAACACAGTTGATAGGCTACACACCCTAAAGAACACAGTTGATAGGCTACACACCCTAAAGAACACAGTTGATAGGCTATACACCCTAAAGAACACAGTTGATAGGCTACACACCCTAAAGAACACAGTTGATAGGCTACACACCCTAAAGAACACAGTTGATAGGCTACACACCCTAAAGAACACAGTTGATAGGCTATACACCCTAAAGAACAGTTGATAGGCTATACACCCTAAAGAACACAGTTGATAGGCTATACACCCTAAAGAACACAGTTGATAGGCTATACACCCTAAAGAACACAGTTGATAGGCTATACACCCTAAAGAACAGTTGATAGGCTACACACCCTAAAGAACACAGTTGATAGGCTACACACCCTAAAGAACACAGTTGATAGGCTACACACCCTAAAGAACACAGTTGATAGGCTACACACCCTAAAGAACACAGTTGATAGGCTACACACCCTAAAGAACACAGTTGATAGGCTACACACCCTAAAGAACACAGTTGATAGGCTATACACCCTAAAGAACACAGTTGATAGGCTATACACCCTAAAGAACACAGTTGATAGGCTATACACCCTAAAGAACACAGTTGATAGGCTATACACCCTAAAGAACACAGTTGATAGGCTACACACCCTAAAGAACACAGTTGATAGGCTATACACCCTAAAGAACACAGTTGATAGGCTATACACCCTAAAGAACACAGTTGATAGGCTATACACCCTAAAGAACACAGTTGATAGGCTATACACCCTAAAGAACACAGTTGATAGGCTACACACCCTAAAGAACACAGTTGATAGGCTATACACCCTAAAGAACACAGTTGATAGGCTACACACCCTGAAGAACACAGTTGATAGGCGCTCTCCGTCTGTGCTCACCGTCAGGTCTGTCCGCCTGCTCACCGTCAGGTCTGTCCGCCTGCTCACCGTCAGGTCTGTCCGCCTGCTCACCGTCAGGTCTGTCCGCCTGCTCACCGTCAGGTCTGTCCGCCTGCTCACCGTCAGGTCTGTCCGCCTGCTCACCGTCAGGTCTGTCCGCCTGCTCACCGTCAGGTCTGTCCGCCTGCTCACCGTCAGGTCTGTCCGCCTGCTCACCGTCAGGTCTGTCCGGCTGCTCACCGTCAGGTCTGTCCGGCTGCTCACCGTCAGGTCTGTCCGCCTGCTCACCGTCAGGTCTGTCCGCCTGCTCACCGTCAGGTCTGTCCGCCTGCTCACCGTCAGGTCTGTCCGCCTGCTCACCGTCAGGTCTGTCCATAGCCTACCATGTCTGTGACATCATTGCTTCAGTCCTTGTTTATGCCACAGGGCTAAATAGTTTTAAAAGTTTTACTGTTTCCAAATAGTAGGAACCACTTTGTGGGGTAAACTGTTTCCACTGGGGCAGCTTTCTGTGATGCACCATTCTTCTCCACAATGGATAATCACTTTTAAAACCAACAAGTCTTGGTGTTCCATAAACAACTGGATCTAAAATCCCTTAACACTTTTACCCATCTCCCTCTTAATAAATATAAATAGTCTCTCTGTTGAGTAAACAACAAGCTACACACCATACTGTAGATGCTGAGTGGACTGAACCTACTGTAGATGCTGAGTGGACTGAACCCACTGTAGATGCTGAGTGGACTCAACCTACTGTAGATGCTGAGTGGACTGATCCTACTGTAGATGCTGAGTGGACTGATCCTACTGTAGATGCTGAGTGGACTGAACCTACTGTAGATGCTGAGTGGACTGAACCTACTGTAGATGCTGAGTGGACTGATCCTACTGTAGATGCTGAGTGGACTGATCCTACTGTAGATGCTGAGTGGACTGATCCTACTGTAGATGCTGAGTGGACTGATCCTACTGTAGATGCTGAGTGGACTGAACCTACTGTAGATGCTGAGTGGACTGAACCTACTGTAGATGCTGAGTGGACTGAACCTACTGTAGATGCTGAGTGGACTGAACCTACTGTAGATGCTGAGTGGACTGATCCTACTGTAGATGCTGAGTGGACTGATCCTACTGTAGATGCTGAGTGGACTGATCCTACTGTAGATGCTGAGTGGACTGATCCTACTGTAGATGCTGAGTGGACTGATCCTACTGTAGATGCTGAGTGGACTGAACCTACTGTAGATGCTGAGTGGACTGAACCTACTGTAGATGCTGAGTGGACTGAACCTACTGTAGATGCTGAGTGGACTGAACCTACTGTAGATGCTGAGTGGACTGAACCTACTGTAGATGCTGAGTGGACTGAACCCACTGTAGATGCTGAGTGGACTGAACCCACTGTAGATGCTGAGTGGACTGATCCCACTGTAGATGCTGAGTGGACTGAACCTACTGTAGATGCTGAGTGGACTGAACCTACTGTAGACGCTGAGTGGACTGAACCTACTGTAGACGCTGAGTGGACTGAACCTACTGTAGACGCTGAGTGGACTGATCCCACTGTAGACGCTGAGTGGACTGATCCCACTGTAGACGCTGAGTGGACTGAACCCACTGTAGACGCTGAGTGGACTGAACCCACTGTAGACGCTGAGTGGACTGAACCCACTGTAGACGCTGAGTGGACTGAACCTACTGTAGACGCTGAGTGGACTGATCCTGCTGTAGACGCTGAGTTGACTGATCCTGCTGTAGACGCTGAGTGGACTGATCCTGCTGTAGACGCTGAGTGGACTGATCCTGCTGTAGACGCTGAGTGGACTGATCCTACTGTAGACGCTGAGTGGACTGATCCTACTGTAGATGCTGAGTGGACTGATCCTACTGTAGATGCTGAGTGGACTGATCCTACTGTAGATGCTGAGTGGACTGATCCTACTGTAGATGCTGAGTGGACTGATCCTACTGTAGATGCTGAGTGGACTGATCCTACTGTAGATGCTGAGTGGACTGATCCTACTGTAGATGCTGAGTGGACTGATCCTACTGTAGATGCTGATTGGACTGATCCTACTGTAGATGCTGAGTGGACTGATCCTACTGTAGACGCTGAGTGGACTGATCCTACTGTAGACGCTGAGTGGACTGAACCCACTGTAGACGCTGAGTGGACTGAACCCACTGTAGACGCTGAGTGGACTGAACCCACTGTAGACGCTGAGTGGACTGAACCCACTGTAGACGCTGAGTGGACTGATCCCACTGTAGACGCTGAGTGGACTGATCCCACTGTAGACGCTGAGTGGACTGAACCTCTGTAGACGCTGAGTGGACTGAACCTACTGTAGACGCTGAGTGGACTGAACCTACTGTAGACGCTGAGTGGACTGAACCTACTGTAGATGCTGAGTGGACTGAACCTACTGTAGATGCTGAGTGGACTGAACCCACTGTAGATGCTGAGTGGACTGATCCTACTGTAGATGCTGAGTGGACTGAACCTACTGTAGATGCTGAGTGGACTGAACCTACTGTAGATGCTGAGTGGACTGAACCTACTGTAGATGCTGAGTGGACTGAACCTACTGTAGATGCTGAGTGGACTGAACCCACTGTAGATGCTGAGTGGACTGAACCCACTGTAGATGCTGAGTGGACTGAACCCACTGTAGATGCTGAGTGGACTGAACCCACTGTAGATGCTGAGTGGACTGAACCCACTGTAGATGCTGAGTGGACTGAACCCACTGTAGATGCTGAGTGGACTGAACCCACTGTAGATGCTGAGTGGACTGAACCTACTGTAGATGCTGAGTGGACTGAACCTACTGTAGATGCTGAGTGGACTGAACCTACTGTAGATGCTGAGTGGACTGAACCTACTGTAGATGCTGAGTGGACTGAACCTACTGTAGATGCTGAGTGGACTGAACCTACTGTAGATGCTGAGTGGACTGAACCTACTGTAGATGCTGAGTGGACTGAACCTACTGTAGATGCTGAGTGGACTGAACCTACTGTAGATGCTGAGTGGACTGAACCTACTGTAGATGCTGAGTGGACTGAACCTACTGTAGATGCTGAGTGGACTGAACCTACTGTAGATGCTGAGTGGACTGAACCTACTGTAGATGCTGAGTGGACTGAACCTACTGTAGATGCTGAGTGGACTGAACCTACTGTAGATGCTGAGTGGACTGAACCTACTGTAGATGCTGAGTGGACTGAACCTACTGTAGATGCTGAGTGGACTGAACCTACTGTAGATGCTGAGTGGACTGAACCTACTGTAGATGCTGAGTGGACTGAACCTACTGTAGATGCTGAGTGGACTGAACCTACTGTAGATGCTGAGTGGACTGAACCTACTGTAGATGCTGAGTGGACTGAACCTACTGTAGATGCTGAGTGGACTGAACCTACTGTAGATGCTGAGTGGACTGAACCTACTGTAGACGCTGAGTGGACTGAACCTGAGTGGACTGAACCTGGACTGACTGAACCTACTGTAGACGCTGAGTGGACTGAACCTACTGTAGACGCTGAGTGGACTGAACCCACTGTAGACGCTGAGTGGACTGAACCCACTGTAGACGCTGAGTGGACTGATCCCACTGTAGACGCTGATTGGACTGAACCCACTGTAGACGCTGAGTGGACTGAACCCACTGTAGACGCTGAGTGGACTGAACCTACTGTAGACGCTGAGTGGACTGAACCTACTGTAGACGCTGAGTGGACTGAACCTACTGTAGACGCTGAGTGGACTGAACCTACTGTAGACGCTGAGTGGACTGAACCCACTGTAGACGCTGAGTGGACTGATCCCACTGTAGACGCTGAGTGGACTGATCCTACTGTAGACGCTGAGTGGACTGAACCCACTGTAGACGCTGAGTGGACTGATCCCACTGTAGACGCTGAGTGGACTGATCCCACTGTAGACGCTGAGTGGACTGATCCCACTGTAGACGCTGAGTGGACTGATCCCACTGTAGACGCTGAGTGGACTGATCCCACTGTAGACGCTGAGTGGACTGATCCCACTGTAGACGCTGAGTGGACTGATCCCACTGTAGACGCTGAGTGGACTGATCCCACTGTAGACGCTGAGTGGACTGATCCCACTGTAGACGCTGAGTGGACTGATCCCACTGTAGACGCTGAGTGGACTGATCCCACTGTAGACGCTGAGTGGACTGATCCCACTGTAGACGCTGAGTGGACTGAACCCACTGTAGACGCTGAGTGGACTGATCCCACTGTAGACGCTGAGTGGACTGATCCTACTGTAGACGCTGAGTGGACTGATCCTACTGTAGACGCTGAGTGGACTGATCCTACTGTAGACGCTGAGTGGACTGATCCCACTGTAGACGCTGAGTGGACTGATCCTACTGTAGACGCTGAGTGGACTGAACCCACTGTAGACGCTGAGTGGACTGAACCCACTGTAGACGCTGAGTGGACTGAACCTACTGTAGACGCTGAGTGGACTGAACCTACTGTAGACGCTGAGTGGACTGAACCTACTGTAGACGCTGAGTGGACTGAACCTACTGTAGACGCTGAGTGGACTGAACCCACTGTAGACGCTGAGTGGACTGATCCCACTGTAGACGCTGAGTGGACTGATCCTACTGTAGACGCTGAGTGGACTGAACCCACTGTAGACGCTGAGTGGACTGAACCCACTGTAGACGCTGTAGACGCCCATGCCAAACCCTCCCTTCACCCGGACGACGCTGGGCCAAACCCTCCCCTAACCTGGACGACGCTGGGCCAAACCCTCCCCTAACCCGGACGACGCTGGGCCAAACCCTCCCCTAACCCGGATGACGCTGGGCCAAACCCTCCCCTAACCCGGACGACGCTGGGCCAAACCCTCCCCTAACCCGGACGACGCTGGGACAAACCCTCCCCTAACCCGGACGACGCTGGGTCAATTGTGCACCGTCCTATGGGACTCCCGATCACGGCCGGTTGTGACAGTTGGGATCGAACCCGGGTTCTGTAGTGACGCCTCTAGCACTGAGATGCAGGGCCTTAGACCGCTGCGCCACTTGGGAGGCCTCACAAATCCACATTCTAATTAAGAGGACCATCCATCGCTCTCTCTCAAAAAGATTTGTTGGTGCATGAAACCAGTGAATAAGCCTAAATGTACGCACAAGGATGTTGCATAAAGCTTATTCATTACACCTCAAGTCCACATTCTAAGGTGTGGGCTCGGCTGTATAATCATACCGGACTGGCTGTGTAAGCAGTTTTGACTTGATAGTAGGTCTACCTGGCAACTGTAGGTCAAACAGGAGAGACCGTTGTGGTAGCAACACTGTTCAAAAGGCACTTTTGTAGAAACGTCCTGACAGAATCAGTCTGGCTGGGAGGCTCGTTGTTTTTAATTCTCCTTTTTAATATTTGTATTGTCCGATATCTCTTTGCTCTTGAAGTCTCGTTCACAGGCTGTCCTAAGTAGGATCCTATTCCCTATATAGTGCCATTTGGGACCTTCACTGTTCTGTCTATCAGATCTATAAATAGCGTCAGCCCTCTATGGCGATCTCACTATGATCTGCAGTTTCTGGGCAGCTTACAGTTCTCAGAAGACTGAGAAAAGAAAGTCACC
The DNA here is from genome assembly GCF_023373465.1 of Oncorhynchus keta. NCBI lineage: Eukaryota > Metazoa > Chordata > Actinopteri > Salmoniformes > Salmonidae > Oncorhynchus > Oncorhynchus keta. The sequence continues at coordinate 1,190,722 of NC_068455.1, forward strand.
TCACTGGGCTGTGTTGCCATAGTTAACGGGGTTGATTAGACTGGGCTGTGTTGCCATAGTTAACGGGGTTGACTAGACTGGGCTGTGTTGCCATAGTTAAGGGGGTTGACTAGACTGGGCTGTGTTGCCATAGACTGGACTGTGTTGCCATAGTTAACTTGACTAGACTGGGCTGTGTTGCCATAGTTAAGGGAGTTGACTAGACTGGGCTGTGTTGCCATAGTTAATGGGGTTGACCTGGGCTGTGTTGCCATAGTTACTAGGGGCTGTGTTGCCATAGTTAAGGGGTTGACTAGACTGGGCTGTGTTGCCATAGTTAAGGGGTTGTCTAGACTGGGCTGTGGGGGTTGTCTAGACTGGGCTGTGTTGCCATAGTTAAGGGGGTTGACTAGACTGGGCTGTGTTGCCAGTTAAGGGAGTTGACTAGACTGGGCTGTGTTGCCATAGTTAAGGGGTTGACTAGACTGGGCTGTGTTGCCATAGTTAAGGGGGCCTCTAGACTGGGCTGTGTTGCCATAGTTAAGGGGTTGTCTAGACTGGGCTGTGTTGCCATAGTTAATGGGGTTGACTAGACTGGGCTGTGTTGCCATAGACTGGGCTGTGTTGTCATATTTAAGGGGGTTGACTAGACTGGGCTGTGTTGCCATAGACTGGGCTGTGTTGTCATAGTTAATGGGGTTGACTAGACTGGGCTGTGTTGCCATAGACTGGGCTGTGTTGCCATAGTTAAGGGGGTTGACTAGACTGGGCTGTGTTGCCATAGACTGGGCTGTGTTGCCATAGTTAAGGGGGTTGACTAGACTGGGCTGTGTTGCCATAGTTAAGGGAGTTGACTAGACTGGGCTGTGTTGCCATAGTTAAGGGGGTTGATTAGACTGGGCTGTGTTGCCATAGACTGGGCTGTGTTGCCATAGTTAAGGGGGTTGATTAGCCTGGGCTGTGTTGCCATAGTTAAGGGGGTTGATTAGACTGGGCTGTGTTGCCATAGACTGGGCTGTGTTGCCATAGTTAAGGGGGTTGATTAGACTGGGCTGTGTTACCATAGTTAAGGGGGTTGATTAGACTGTGGCCATAGACTGGGCTGTGTGCCATAGTTAAGGGGGTTGATTAGACGGGGCTGTGTTGCCATAGACTGGGCTGTGTTGCCATAGTTAAGGGGGTTGATTAGACATAGACTGGGCTGTTGCCATAGGGGGGTTGACTAGACTGGGCTGTGTTGCCATAGACTGGACTGGGCCATAGTTAAGGGGGTTGATTAGACGGGGCTGTGTTGCCATAGACTGGACTGTGTTGCCATAGTTAACGGGGTTGACTAGACTGGGCTGTGTTGCCATAGACTGGACTGTTTGCTGCCATGAGTTAAGGGAGTTGACTAGACTGGGCTGTGTTGCCATAGTTAATGGGGTTGACTAGACTGGGCTGTGTTGCCTATATTAAGGGAGTTGACTAGACTGGGCTGTGTTGCCATAGTTAAGGGGTTGACTAGACTGGGCTGTGTTGCCATAGTTAAGGGGGTTGTCTAGACTGGGCTGTGTTGCCATAGTTAAGGGGTTGTCTAGACTGGGCTGTGTTGCCATAGTTAAGGGGGTTGTCTAGACTGGGCTGTGTTGCCACTTAATGACTAGACTGGGCTGTGTTGCCATAGTTAATGGGGTTGACTAGACTGGGCTGTGTTGCCATAGACTGGGCTGTGTTGCCATAGTTAATGGGGTTGACTAGACTGGGCTGTGTTGCCATAGACTGGGCTGTGTTGTCATATTTAAGGGGTTGACTAGACTGGGCTGTGTTGCCATAGACTGGGCTGTGTTGTCAGTTAATGGGGTTGACTAGACTGGGCTGTGTTGCCATAGTTAAGGGAGTTGACTAGACTGGGCTGTGTTGCCATAGTTAAGGGAGTTGACTAGACTGGGCTGTGTTGCCATAGACTGGGCTGTGTTGCCATAGTTAAGGGGGTTGACTAGACTGGGCTGTGTTGCCATAGTTAGGGGAGTTGACTAGACTGGGCTGTGTTGCCATAGTTAAGGGGGTTGATTAGACTGGGCTGTGTTGCCATAGACTGGGCTGTGTTGCCATAGTTAAGGGGGTTGATTAGACTGGGCTGTGTTGCCATAGTTAAGGGGGTTGATTAGACGGGGCTGTGTTGCCATAGACTGGGCTGTGTTGCCATAGTTAAGGGGTTGATTAGACTGGGCTGTGTTACCATAGTTAAGGGGTTGATTAGACTGTGTTGCCATAGACTGGGCTGTGTTGCCATAGTTAAGGGGGTTGATTAGACTGGGCTGTGTTGCCATAGACTGGGCTGTGTTGCCATAGTTAAGGGGGTTGATTAGACTGGGCTGTGTTGCCATAGACTGGGCTGTGTTGCCATAGTTAAGGGGGTTGACTAGACTGGGCTGTGTTGCCATAGTTAAGGGGGTTGACTAGACTGGGCTGTGTTGCCATAGTTAAGGGGGTTGACTAGACTGGGCTGTGTTGCCATAGTTAAGGGGGTTGACTAGACTGGGCTGTGTTGCCATAGTTAAGGGGGTTGACTAGACTGGGCTGTGTTGCCATAGTTAAGGGGGTTGTCTAGACTGGGCTGTGTTGCCATAGTTAAGGGGGTTGACTAGACTGGGCTGTGTTGCCATAGTTAATGGGGTTGACTAGACTGGGCTGTGTTGCCATAGACTGGGCTGTGTTGTCATATTTAAGGGTTGACTAGACTGGGCTGTGTTGCCATAGACTGGGCTGTGTTGTCATAGTTAATGGGGTTGACTAGACTGGGCTGTGTTGCCATAGTTAAGGGAGTTGACTAGACTGGGCTGTGTTGCCATAGTTAAGGGTTGATTAGACTGGGCTGTGTTGCCATAGACTGGGCTGTTAAGGGGGTTGACTAGACTGGGCTGTGTTGCCATAGTTAAGGGGGTTGATTAGCCTGGGCTGTGTTGCCATAGTTAAGGGGGTTGATTAGACTGGGCTGTGTTGCCATAGACTGGGCTGTGTTGCCATAGTTAAGGGGGTTGATTAGACTGGGCTGTGTTACCATAGTTAAGGGGGTTGATTAGACGGGGCTGTGTTGCCATAGACTGGGCTGTGTTGCCATAGTTAAGGGGGTTGATTAGACTGGGCTGTGTTACCATAGTTAAGGGGGTTGATTAGACGGGGCTGTGTTGCCATAGACTGGGCTGTGTTGCCATAGTTAAGGGGGTTGATTAGACGGGGCTGTGTTGCCATAGACTGGGCTGTGTTGCCATAGTGAAGGAGGTTGACTAGATTGTGAGGTGTTGTTTTAGAGCTGTGGTGGTAGGAGGACCCTGCTCCATAGGACTGTCAGGAGGTGTTGTTTTAGAGCTGTGGTGGTAGGAGGACCCTGCTCCATAGGACTGTCAGGAGGTGTTGTTGTAGAGCTGTGGTGGTAGGAGGACCCTGCTCCATAGGACTGTCAGGAGGTGTTGTTTTAGAGCTGTGGTGGTAGGAGGACCCTGCTCCATAGGACTGTCAGGAGGTGTTGTTGTAGAGCTGTGGTGGTAGGAGGACCCTGCTCCATAGGACTGTCAGGAGGTGTTGTTGTAGAGCTGTGGTGGTAGGAGGACCCTGCTCCATAGGACTGTCAGGAGGTGTTGTTGTAGAGCTGTGGTGGTAGGAGGACCCTGCTCCATAGGACTGTCAGGAGGTGTTGTTGTAGAGCTGTGGTGGTAGGAGGACCCTGCTCCATAGGACTGTCAGGAGGTGTTTGTTTCGAAGAACTCTGAGCCGCTGCCAGTAGCTGGCCGGCTCCTACAGCTTACTGCTTAGCAACAGCCAATCAGCCGGTCTGAGTTGGGGAAACTTGTTGGCCAATTACGTCGAAGGACGGGGATAGTGCTTGAGTTGAGGAAGAACAGTAGGCAAGTGAAGGGGGTTGAGGAGAGAGGGGAGGAGGTTTGAGAGGAGAGGGGGTTTGAGAGGAGGAGAGGGGAGGTTTGAGAGGAGAGGGGGTTTGAGAGGAGAGGAGGAGAGGGAGAGTTGGTTTAAGAGAAGATGGGCAGGAGAAGAGTGGGAAGGAGGTTTGGGAGCAGAGGGGGTAAGGAGTTGAGGAGGGGAGATTTCATGTCATTGTTTTCTTTGTCTCACTAGATTGTCCCGGAACCGGGACGATTGTTGGTGTATAAATACAACTTCTGACCAAAATCAAGGTCCTGTCATTGAGTAAATGTGTGGCTCGCTGTCTTCTCTCTCCCAACTCCTCCGCGAGGAGGCTCGCTGTCTTCTCTCTCCCAACTCCTCCGCGAGGAGGCTCGCTGTCTTCTCTCTCCCAACTCCTCCGTGAGGAGGCTCGCTGTCTTCTCTCTCCCAACTCCTCCGTGAGGAGGCTCGCTGTCTTCTCTCTCCCAACTCCTCCGTGAGGAGGCTCGCTGTCTTCTCTCTCCCAACTCCTCCGTGAGGAGGCTCGCTGTCTTCTCTCTCTCCCAACTCCTCCGCGAGGAGGCTCGCTGTCTTCTCTCTCCCAACTCCTCCGCGAGGAGGCTCGCTGTCTTCTCTCTCCCAACTCCTCTACGATGAGGCTTCTCTTAAGAAATAGTAGCATACTCAGCTGAGGAGAAAATATTGTTTTAAGTTGTAAATAAATTGTCATCTATAGTCATTGAATAGTTGTTTTCAGTAGTTTAGTTGTCAAGTTTATACTGTAACACATGAAGTAGCAGTCCTTGACATGGTTCTAAAACACACCCTAAAACTGACAGTTCTACTGGAACAATCACACCCTAAAACAGTCTGTTCCAGTAGAACTATCACACCCTAAAACAGACTGTTCCAGTAGAACTATCACACCCTAAAACAGACTACTCCAGTAGAACTATCACACCCTAAAACAGACTACTCCAGTAGAACTATCACACCCTAAAACAGACTGTTCCAGTAGAGCTATCACACCCTAAAACAGACTGTTCCAGTAGAACTATCACACCCTAAAACAGACTGTTCCAGTAGAACTATCACACCCTAAAACAGACTACTCCAGTAGAACTATCACACCCTAAAACAGACTACTCCAGTAGAACTATCACACCCTAAAACAGACTGTTCCAGTAGAACTATCACACCCTAAAACAGACTGTTCCAGTAGAGCTATCACACCCTAAAACAGACTGTTCCAGTTGAACTATCACACCCTAAAACAGACTACTCCAGTTGAACTATCACACCCTAAAACAGACTGTTCCAGTAGAACTATCACACCCTAAAACAGACTACTCCAGTTGAACTATCACACCCTAAAACAGACTACTCCAGTTGAACTATCACACCCTAAAACAGACTGTTCCAGTAGAACTATCACACCCTAAAACAGACTGTTCCAGTAGAACTATCACACCCTAAAACAGACTGTTCCAGTAGAACTATCACACCCTAAAACAGACTGTTCCAGTAGAACTATCACACTGTTCCAGTAGAACTATCACCTAAAACAGACTGTTCCAGTAGAACTATCACACCTAAAACAGACTGTTCCAGTAGAACTATCACACCTAAAACAGACTGTTCCAGTAGAACTATCACACCCTAAAACAGACTGTTCCAGTAGAGCTGTCTGTTTTTGGGTGTGATAGTTCTCCTGGATCAGTCTGTTTTAGGGTGTGATTGTTATACTGGAACAGTCTGTTTTAGGGTGTGATAGTTCAACTGGACTAGTCTGTTTTTAGGGTGTGATAGTTCTACTGGACTAGTCTGTTTTTAGGGTGTGATAGTTCAACTGGACTAGTCTGTTTTTAGGGTGTGATAGTTCTACTGGACTAGTCTGTTTTTAGGGTGTGATAGTTCTACTGGACTAGTCTGTTTTTAGGGTGTGATAGTTCAACTGGACTAGTCTGTTTTTAGGGTGTGATAGTTCTACTGGACTAGTCTGTTTTTAGGGTGTGATAGTTCAACTGGACTAGTCTGTTTTTAGGGTGTGATAGTTCTACTGGACTAGTCTGTTTTTAGGGTGTGATAGTTCAACTGGACTAGTCTGTTTTTAGGGTTTGATAGTTCAACTGGACTAGTCTGTTTTTAGGGTGTGATAGTTCAACTGGACTAGTCTGTTTTTAGGGTGTGATAGTTCTACCGGACTAGTCTGTTTTTTGACAGACTGTTCCAGTAGAATTATCACACCCTAAAACAGACTGTTCCAGTAGAACTATCACACCCTAAAACAGACTGTTCCAGTAGAACTATCACACCCTAAAACAGACTGTTCCAGTAGAACTATCACACCCTAAAACAGACTGTTCCAGTAGAACTATCACACCCTAAAACAGACTACTCCAGTTGAACTATCACACCCTAAAACAGACTGTTCCAGTAGAACTATCACACCCTAAAACAGACTGTTCCAGTAGAGCTGTCTGTTTTTGGGTGTGATAGTTCTCCTGGAACAGTCTGTTTTAGGGTGTGATTGTTATACTGGAACAGTCTGTTTTAGGGTGTGATAGTTCAACTGGACTAGTCTGTTTTTAGGGTGTGATAGTTCTACTGGACTAGTCTGTTTTTAGGGTGTGATAGTTCTACTGGACTAGTCTGTTTTTAGGGTGTGATAGTTCAACTGGACTAGTCTGTTTTTAGGGTGTGATAGTTCTACTGGACTAGTCTGTTTTTAGGGTGTGATAGTTCTACTGGACTAGTCTGTTTTTAGGGTGTGATAGTTCAACTGGACTAGTCTGTTTTTAGGGTGTGATAGTTCTACTGGACTAGTCTGTTTTTAGGGTGTGATAGTTCTACTGGACTAGTCTGTTTTTAGGGTGTGATAGTTCTACCGGACTAGTCTGTTTTAGGGTGTGATAGTTCTACTGGACTAGTCTGTTTTAGGGTGTGATAGTTCTACTGGAACAGTCTGTTTTAGGGTGTGATAGTTCTACTGGAACAGACTACTCCAGTTGAACTAGTGCCAGTAATATCCTTATAACAGGTTGGACTGATGAATAATTCATGATCAATGACGGTGTTATTAAACTCTGCTGTTCAAGTACATTATTTCATTAATATATTAGTCGCTGTGGACCCATCCTGCACCACTGCAGTATTGGGTGGGGTAGAGGGGAAAGGTGGGGTAGGCGATGGATGGAGGGAGGGAGGTAGACAGCAGGAGGGAGGGAAACGGAGGGAGGGAGGTAGACAGTCATTAGGACCATGATGCCATGTTGTTCTGTACATCGCTCCTCACTGCTTAGCAACAACCAATCAGCACCACAGACCAAGACCAGGTACTGACAAATCAGGGGGCTGGAGCATGGTGCTACAGAGTTTGGATTTTACCACATGTGAGGAGAGTAGTGGAGAGAGGACGGGGGAGGAGAGAGGACGGGGGAGGAGAGAGGACGGGGGAGGAGAGAGGACGGGGGAGGAGAGAGGACGGGGGAGGAGAGAGGACGGGGGAGGAGAGAGGACAGGGGAGGAGAGAGGACAGGGGAGGAGAGAGGACAGGGGAGGAGAGAGGACAGGGGAGGAGAGAGCAGGAGAGGAGAGGGGAGGAGGAGAGGACAGGAGGGGAGAGAGAGAGTGCAGGAGAGGAGAGTGCAGGAGGGAGGAGAGAGGACAGGGGAGGAGAGAGGACAGGGGAGGAGAGGAGAGAGGAGAGTGCAGGAGAGGAGAGTGCAGGAGAGGAGAGTGCAGGAGAGGAGAGTGCAGGAGAGGAGAGTGCAGGAGAGGGCAGGAGAGGAGAGTGATGGAGAGAGGACAGGAGAGGAGAGTTCTCTCCTATCCTCTCTCGATCCCGCAGGTCAAAAAGCCGGATGTGGAGGTTCTGGGCTGGCGTAGTAACATGTGGTCTGTGGTTGTGAGGCCGGTTGGACTTTCTACCAAATGATCAAAAACAACTTTAGAGGTGGCTTATGGTAGAGAAATGAACATTATGTTCTCTGGCAACAGATCAGGTGGACATTCCTGCAGTCAGCATGACAATTGCACACTTCCTCAAAACTTGAGACATCGGTGGCATTGTGTTGTGTGACAAAACTGCACATTTTAGAGTGGCCTTTTATTGTCCCCAGCACAAAGTGCACCTGTGTAATGATCATGCTGTTTAATCGGCAGGTAGCCTGGTGGTTAGAGCGTTGGGCCAGTAACTAAAAGGTTGCTCGATCAAATCCCCGTTCTGCCCCTGAACAGGCAGTTAACCCACTGATCCTAGGCCGTCATTGTAAATAAGAATTTGTTCTTTAACTGAGTTGCCTAGTTAAATAAAGGTGAAATAAATCAGCTTCTTGATATGCCACACCTGTCAGGTGGATGGATTCTCTTTCAAAGGTGAAATGCTCACTAACAGGGATATAAACACATTTGTGCAAAACATTATAGAGAAATAAGCTTTTTGTGTGTATGGAACATTTCTGGGGTCTTTTATTTCAGCTCATGAAACACGGGACCAACACTTTACCTGTTGGGTTTTATATATTTGTTCAGTGTAGTTTTAGTGGAGCTCTTTTTTTCTGCATTCTCTCTCTCTCTCTCTCTCTCTCTCTCTCTGTCTCTCTGTCTCTCTGTCTCTCTGTCTCTCTGTCTCTCTGTCTCTCTGTCTCTCTGTCTCTCTGTCTCTCTGTCTCTCTGTCTCTCTGTCTCTCTGTCTCTCTGTCTCTCTGTCTCTCTGTCTCTCTCTCTCTCTCTCTCTCTCTCTCTCTCTCTCTCTCTCTCGCTCTCTCTCTCTCTCTCTCGCTCTCTCTCGCTCTCTCTCTCGCTCTCTCTCTCGCTCTCTCTCTCTCTCTCTCTCTCTCTCTCTCTCTCGTCTCTCTCTCTCTCTCTGTCTCTCTCTCTCTCTCTGTCTCTCTCTCTCTCTGTCTCTCTGTCTCTCTCTCTGTCTCTCTCTCTCTCTGTCTCTCTCTCTCTCTCGTCTCTCTCTCTCTCTCTCTCTCTCTCTCTCTCTCTCTCTCTCTCTCTCTCTCTCTCGGTCTCTCTCTCTCTCGGTCTCTCTCTGTCTCTCTCTCTGTCTCTCTCTCTCTCTCTCTCTCTCTCTCTCTCTCTCTCTCTCTCTCTCTCTCTCTCTCTCTCTCTCTCTCTCTCTCTCTCTCTCTCTCTCTCTCTCTCTCTCTCTCTCTCTCTCTCTCTCTCTCTCTCTCTCTCTCTCTCTCTCTCTCTCTCTCTCTCTCTATGTCTGTCTCTCTCTGCAGCCATAACTTTCTCCAGGTGCTCCCCATGTTGCTATATTTTCATTGTGCAGGGCGCGGCTCTCCTCTTCTGCTGTCTGTCTGGTCGGGGAGGGCAGAGGAGGGAATGGAGCAGAACAGCAACACACCAGCATGTAACCAGGGCTACTTGCTGTTGCATGGTTACAACCAGACACTCTCTCTCATTTGCTCAGAACCTGAAGAGGTGCTCCTTGATTGGCTAAGTGAGGAGCAGAGTTGTGGTGTGATTGGTTGTGGCTGGAGGCAGGCTGCTGTGATTGGTCTAGATGAATGATAGGGGCTCCTTGGAGACTGTGCCATTGTAAACATCCTGGGTACTATTCTTCAATGAAGCTGAAGACTGTTCAGTCTGAGCTCTCTCTGTGTGTGTCTCTGTTTACCAGCTCTGCTCTCTCTGTGTGTGTGTCTGTTTACCAGCTCTGCTCTCTCTGTGTGTGTCTGTTTACCAGCTCTGCTCTCTCTGTGTGTGTCTGTTTACCAGCTCTGGTCTCTCTGTGTGTCTCTGTTTACCAGCTCTGGTCTCTCTGTGTGTGTCTCTGTTTACCAGCTCTGGTCTCTCTGTGTGTGTCTCTGTTTACCAGCTCTGCTCTCTCTGTGTGTGTGTCTCTGTTTACCAGCTCTGCTCTCTCTGTGTGTGTCTCTGTTTACCAGCTCTGCTCTCTCTGTGTGTGTCTCTGTTTACCAGCTCTGCTCTCTCTGTGTGTGTGTCTGTTTACCAGCTCTGCTCTCTCTGTGTGTGTGTCTGTTTACCAGCTCTGCTCTCTCTGTGTGTCTCTGTTTACCAGCTCTGGTCTCTCTGTGTGTGTCTCTGTTTACCAGCTCTGCTCTCTCTGTGTGTGTCTCTGTTTACCAGCTCTGGTCTGTCTGTGTGGACACTTGACGTCTCTCTGAGGACCTCTGTTCTGTGTTTCTGTGGAGAGGAGCGTGGCTAATTGGCTGTGTTGGCACAGACGGCACTGTTGTGAAACTTGGGAAATGGTACAGTGTGGGGCAGTTCTCATTCAATACTGAATGTAGTGACCCCCCCCCCCCTACGGGCCCTAGTCAAAGGGGCAGTTCTCATTCAATACTGAATGTAGTGACCAATATTATTAGTTCATCCTGAACGTTGTGCCCCCCCCTACAGGCCCTAGTCAAAGGGGCAGTTCTCATTCAATACTGAATGTAGTGACCAATATTATTAGTTCATCCTGACGTTGTCCTGACGCCCCCCCACGGGCCCTAGTCAAAGGGGCAGTTCTCATTCAATACTGTAGTGACCAATATTATTAGTTCATCCTGACGTTGGGCCCTAGTCAAAGGGGCAGTTCTCATTCAATACTGAATGTAGTGACCAATATTATTAGTTCATCCTGACGTTGTGCCCCCCCCACGGGCCCTAGTCAAAGGGGCAGTAGGTAGGCTAGCTGTTAAGAGCATTGGGCCAGTATTGGGCCAGTGGTGGCGCAGCGGTCTAAGGCACTGCGTGTCAGTGCTAGATGCGTCACTACAGACCCTGGTTCGATTCCAGGCTGTATCACAACCGGCCGTGAATGGAAGTCCGATAGGGACGTCGTTAGGGGGTTTGGCCGTTCGTAGGCCGTCATTGTAAATAACAATTTGTTCCTAACTGACTTGCCTGGTTAAATAAAATAAATACAAATGTAAAAAAGTAACACAAAGTTTGCTGGTTCAAATCCCAGAGCCGACAAGGTGAAAAACCTATTGATGTGCCTTTGAGCAAGACTCTTTTCCCTGATTGCTCCTGTATAAGAGCGTCTGCTAAATGACTTCCATGTAAATATCAACAGTAGGTCACAATATAGGGACATTTGGGACACGGTCTTCTTCTCTGTTCTATATTCAGTGTCTAAGGGGGGCGTGGCCTGCACAGTCACCCCGTCCAGCTTCCTGTGTCTCAGAATGCCTACTGCTTAGCAACAACCAATCAGCCTAATATTTTTGGCAGCGTTGTGCAGCCAATCGTGCACGTGAAAGCAAGCTTGTTTGGTGCTGGAGGGTTATGATTGGCTGAGAGGAAAACGGTTGATCTGCTGCTGCTCTAGACAGCGTGGTGGTGGTGGTATAAATGAAAACAGATTGTGAGAGTTGATTAAAAAGAAAACATGTGTTATAGCCTAATTATGTAAAGGAGTCCTGTGTCAGCTTTGTGGATAATAATGTTGTCTTATCGGCACCAGATTGGTTCAATGTACATGTTCAAGAGGAATCACTGTATGCTGTTGAAAAATGTCAACAGTGTGCTGAGTGGATAAGGGCTGTTTCCTTCTTCAGTTAAATGTCTCCTCCTAGCTGTCTGTAGAGCAGGCGTTTGTATACAAATGGATATAAATAAAGCAGATCAATAAGAACGGCCGCTGGACAGTTGTCCGGGAGAAGAAACAAATTATGAAATAAATATTTTTAGCCTATTAATTAATAACACACCAATGGATGGAAACACATTTGACCATGCTTATTGGTCTATAGGTCATTTGCATAATTTAGTGGAATTAAATTGCGTGTGTAGTTTCCTTAGTCATTAAGACTCTTATTGATCACACGACACAGGGTATACAGCCTAGTTTGAGTGGTTAATCTGTCAGACTGCTACGGCTCCTGCTGCTGAGGGAGAGCTGCCTCTACGGCTCCTGCTGCTAAGAGAGAGCTGCCGCTACGGCTCCTCCTGCTGAGAGAGAGCTGCCGCTACGGCTCCTCCTGCTGAGAGAGAGCTGCTCCTCCTGCTGAGAGAGAGCTGCTCCTCCTGCTGAGAGAGCGCTGCCGCTACGGCTCCTCCTGAGAGAGAGAGCTGCCGCTACGGCTCCTCCTGCTGAGAGAGAGCTGCCGCTACGGCTCCTCCTGCTGAGAGAGAGCTGCCGCTACGGCTCCTCCTGCTGAGAGAGAGCTGCCGCTACGGCTCCTCCTGCTGAGAGAGAGCTGCCGCTACGGCTCCTCCTGCTGAGAGAGAGCTGCCGCTACGGCTCCTCCTGCTGAGAGAGAGCTGCCGCTACGGCTCCTCCTGCTGAGGGAGAGCTGCCGCTACGGCTCCTCCTGCTGAGAGAGAGCTGCCGCTACGGCTCCTCCTGCTGAGAGAGAGCTGCCGCTACGGCTCCTCCTGCTGAGAGAGAGCTGCCGCTACGGCTCCTGCTGCTGAGGGAGAGCTGCCTCTACGGCTCCTGCTGCTAAGAGAGAGCTGCCGCTACGGCTCCTCCTGCTGAGAGAGAGCTGCCGCTACGGCTCCTCCTGCTGAGAGAGAGCTGCTCCTCCTGCTGAGAGAGCGCTGCCGCTACGGCTCCTCCTGAGAGAGAGCTGCCGCTACGGCTCCTCCTGCTGAGAGAGAGCTGCCGCTACGGCTCCTCCTGCTGAGAGAGAGCTGCCGCTACGGCTCCTCCTGCTGAGAGAGAGCTGCCGCTACGGCTCCTCCTGCTGAGAGAGAGCTGCCGCTACGGCTCCTCCTGCTGAGAGAGAGCTGCCGCTACGGCTCCTCCTGCTGAGAGAGAGCTGCCGCTACGGCTCCTCCTGCTGAGGGAGAGCTGCCGCTACGGCTCCTCCTGCTGAGAGAGCTGCCGCTACGGCTCCTCCTGCTGAGAGAGAGCTGCCGCTACGGCTCCTCCTGCTGAGAGAGAGCTGCCGCTACGGCTCCTCCTGCTGAGAGAGAGCTGCCGCTACGGCTCCTCCTGCTGAGAGAGAGCTGCCTCTACGGCTCCTCCTGCTGAGAGAGAGCTGCCGCTACGGCTCCTCCTGCTGAGAGAGAGCTGCCGCTACGGCTCCTCCTGCTGAGAGAGAGCTGCCGCTACGGCTCCTCCTGCTGAGAGAGAGCTGCCGCTACGGCTCCTCCTGCTGAGAGAGAGCTGCCGCTACGGCTCCTGCTGCTGAGAGAGAGCTGCCTCTACGGCTCCTCCTGCTGAGAGAGCTGCTATTTCTCAACTGGTTATTGAAGCTTGTTCCCCATTAGCCTTTCAAGTGCTTAGCCTGCCTACCGTTGCCTATCAGCACGGCAAACACCACTTTGCAATGAGCTGGAGGCAGTATGCATTTTGAAAACATATGCTTAATTGGTTGAAACCTTAATATGTTACTTCATATTATGAGGCATGTCTTAAATTGCTTCAAAGTAGCAAAGCCAAAATTAATTTCTAGAAACGTGGTGGCAATTATTTTATAAAGACTTGCCTTTGAAACCATTCACTTTTTTCTCTCATTTTCTATTGGTTTTCAAATCAACTTTCTTTCATTGTCCAGCAGCCAAAGGCACAATCCTAGTCATATTAGCATCTCTTGCTAGTTGATGATAATCCTAGTCATATTAGCAACCCTAGCTAGTTGATGATAATCCTAGTCATATTAGCACTCCATGCTAGTTGATGATAATCCTAGTCATATTAGCATCTCTTTCTAGTTGATGATAATCCTAGTCATATTAGCATCTCATGCTAGTTGATGATCCGAGTCATATTAGCAACCCAAGCTAGTTGATGATTCTCGTCATATTAGCAACCCAAGCTAGTTGGTGATTCTCGTCATATTAGCAACCCAAGCTAGTTGATGATTCTCGTCATATTAGCAACCCTAGCTAGTTGATGATAATCCTAGTCATATTAGCATCTCTTGCAAGTTGATGATAATCCTAGTCATATTAGAAACCCATGCTAGTTGATGATAATCCTGGTCATATTAGCATCTCTTGCAAATTGATGATAATCCTAGTCATATTAGCATCCCATGCTAGTTGATGATCCGAGTCATATTAGCAACCCAAGCTAGTTGATGATTCTCGTCAAATTAGCAACCCAAGCTAGTTGATGATTCTCGTCATATTAGCAACCCTAGCTAGTTGATGATAATCCTAGTCATATTAGCATCTCTTGCAAGTTGATGATAATCCTAGTCATATTAGCAACCCATGCTAGTTGATGATAATCCTAGTCATATTAGCATCTCTTGCTAGTTGATGATAATCCTAGTCATATTAGCATCCCATGCTAGTTGATGATCCTAGTCATATTAGCAACCCTAGCTAGTTGATGATAATCCTGGTCATATTAGCATCTCTTGCAAATTGATGATAATCCTAGTCATATTAGCAACCCATGCTAGTTGATGATAATCCTAGTCATATTAGCATCTCTTGCAAATTGATGACAATCCTAGTCATATTAGCATCTCTTGCTAGTTGATGATAATCCTAGTCATATTAGCATCCCATGCTAGTTGATGATCCGAGTCATATTAGCACCCCATGCTAGTTGATGATAATCCTAGTCATATTAGCATCCCATGCTAGTTGTTGATAATCCTAGTCATATTAGCACCCCATGCTAGTTGATGATAATCCTAGTCATATTAGCATCTCTTGCTAGTTGATGATAATCCTAGTCATATTAGCATCCCATGCTAGTTGTTGATAATCCTAGTCATATTAGCACCCCATGCTAGTTGATGATCCGAGTCATATTAGCAACCCAAGCTAGTTGATGATTCTCGTCATATTAGCAACCCTAGCTAGTTGATGATAATCCCAGTCATATTAGCATCCCATGCTAGTTGATAATCCTAGTCATATTAGCATCCCATGCTAGTTGATAATCCTAGTCATATTAGCATCCCATGCTAGTTGTTGATAATCCTAGTCATATTAGCACCCCATGCTAGTTGATGATAATCCTAGTCATATTAGCATCCCATGCTAGTTGTTGATAATCCTAGTCATATTAGCACCCCATGCTAGTTGATGATAATCCTAGTCATATTAGCATCTCTTGCTAGTTGATGATAATCCTAGTCATATTAGCATCCCATGCTAGTTGTTGATAATCCTAGTCATATTAGCACCCCATGCTAGTTGATGATCCGAGTCATATTAGCAACCCAAGCTAGTTGATGATTCTCGTCATATTAGCAACCCGAGCGAGTTGATGATAATCCCAGTCATATTAGCAACCCTAGCTAGTTGATGATAATCCTAGTCATATTAGCATCCCATGCTAGTTGAGAATCCTAGTCATATTAGCACTCCATGCTAGTTGATGATAATCCTAGTCATATTAGCATCCCATGCTAGTTGATGATCCGAGTCATATTAGCACCCCATGCTAGTTGATGATAATCCTAGTCATATTAGCATCTCTTGCTAGTTGATGATAATCCTAGTCATATTAGCATCCCATGCTAGTTGTTGATAATCCTAGTCATATTAGCACCCCATGCTAGTTGATGATCCGAGTCATATTAGCAACCCAAGCTAGTTGATGATTCTCGTCATATTAGCAACCCTAGCTAGTTGATGATAATCCCAGTCATATTAGCAACCCATGCTAGTTGATGATAATCCTAGTCATATCAGCATCTCTTGCTAGTTGATGATAATCCTAGTCATATTAGCATCCCTAGCTAGTTGATGATAATCCTAGTCATATTAGCATCCCATGCTAGTTGATGATTCTAGTCATATTAGCAACCCGAGCGAGTTGATGATAATCCCAGTCATATTAGCAACCCTAGCTAGTTGATGATAATCCTAGTCATATTAGCATCCCATGCTAGTTGAGAATCCTAGTCATATTAGCACTCCATGCTAGTTGATGATAATCCTAGTCATATTAGCATCCCATGCTAGTTGATGATCCGAGTCATATTAGCAACCCAAGCTAGTTGATGATTCTCGTCATATTAGCAACCCTAGCTAGTTGATGATAATCCTAGTCATATTAGCATCTCTTGCTAGTTGATGATAATCCTAGTCATATTAGCATCCCATGCTAGTTGATGATCCGAGTCATATTAGCAACCCAAGCTAGTTGATGATTCTCGTCATATTAGCAACCCTAGCTAGTTGATGATAATCCTAGTCATATTAGCATCTCTTGCTAGTTGATGATAATCCTAGTCATATTAGCATCTCTTGCTAGTTGATGATAATCCTAGTCATATTAGCATCTCTTGCTAGTTGATGATAATCCTAGTCATATTAGCATCCCATGCTAGTTGTTGATAATCCTAGTCATATTAGCACCCCATGCTAGTTGATGATAATCCTAGTCATATTAGCATCCCATGCTAGTTGTTGATAATCCTAGTCATATTAGCATCCCATGCTAGTTGATGATAATCCTAGTCATATTAGCATCCCATGCTAGTTGTTGATAATCCTAGTCATATTAGCACCCCATGCTAGTTGATGATAATCCTAGTCATATTAGCATCCCATGCTAGTTGTTGATAATCCTAGTCATATTAGCACTCCATGCTAGTTGTTGATAATCCTAGTCATATTAGCACCCCATGCTAGTTGATGATCCGAGTCATATTAGCAACCCAAGCTAGTTGATGATTCTCGTTATATTAGCAACCCTAGCTAGTTGATGATAATCCCAGTCATATTAGCATCCCATGCTAGTTGATAATCCTAGTCATATTAGCATCCCATGCTAGTTGTTGATAATCCTAGTCATATTAGCACCCCATGCTAGTTGATGATAATCCTAGTCATATTAGCATCCCATGCTAGTTGTTGATAATCCTAGTCATATTAGCACCCCATGCTAGTTGATGATAATCCTAGTCATATTAGCATCTCTTGCTAGTTGATGATAATCCTAGTCATATTAGCATCCCATGCTAGTTGTTGATAATCCTAGTCATATTAGCACCCCATGCTAGTTGATGATCCGAGTCATATTAGCAACCCAAGCTAGTTGATGATTCTCGTCATATTAGCAACCCAAGCTAGTTGATGATTCTCGTCATATTAGCAACCCTAGCTAGTTGATGATAATCCCAGTCATATTAGCAACCCATGCTAGTTGATGATAATCCTAGTCATATCAGCATCTCTTGCTAGTTGATGATAATCCTAGTCATATTAGCATCCCTAGCTAGTTGATGATAATCCTAGTCATATTAGCATCCCATGCTAGTTGATGATTCTAGTCATATTAGCAACCCGAGCGAGTTGATGATAATCCCAGTCATATTAGCAACCCTAGCTAGTTGATGATAATCCTAGTCATATTAGCATCCCATGCTAGTTGAGAATCCTAGTCATATTAGCACTCCATGCTAGTTGATGATAATCCTAGTCATATTAGCATCCCATGCTAGTTGATGATCCGAGTCATATTAGCAACCCAAGCTAGTTGATGATTCTCGTCATATTAGCAACCCTAGCTAGTTGATGATAATCCTAGTCATATTAGCATCTCTTGCTAGTTGATGATAATCCTAGTCATATTAGCATCTCTTGCTAGTTGATGATAATCCTAGTCATATTAGCACCCCATGCTAGTTGTTGATAATCCTAGTCATATTAGCACCCCATGCTAGTTGATGATAATCCTAGTCATATTAGCACCCCATGCTAGTTGATGATAATCCTAGTCATATTAGCATCTCTTGCTAGTTGATGATAATCCTAGTCATATTAGCATCCCATGCTAGTTGTTGATAATCCTAGTCATATTAGCATCCCATGCTAGTTGATGATTCTAGTCATATTAGCAACCCGAGCGAGTTGATGATAATCCCAGTCATATTAGCAACCCTAGCTAGTTGATGATAATCCTAGTCATATTAGCATCTCTTGCTAGTTGATGATAATCCTAGTCATATTAGCACTCCATGCTAGTTGATGATAATCCTAGTCATATTAGCATCCCATGCTAGTTGATAATCCTAGTCATATTAGCACTCCATGCTAGTTGATGATTCTCGTCATATTAGCAACCCTAGCTAGTTGATGATAATCCTAGTCATATTAGCATCTCTTGCTAGTTGATGATAATCCTAGTCATATTAGCATCTCTTGCTAGTTGATGATAATCCTAGTCATATTAGCACCCCATGCTAGTTGTTGATAATCCTAGTCATATTAGCACCCCATGCTAGTTGATGATAATCCTAGTCATATTAGCACCCCATGCTAGTTGATGATAATCCTAGTCATATTAGCATCTCTTGCTAGTTGATGATAATCCTAGTCATATTAGCATCCCATGCTAGTTGTTGATAATCCTAGTCATATTAGCATCCCATGCTAGTTGATGATTCTAGTCATATTAGCAACCCTAGCTAGTTGATGATAATCCTAGTCATATTAGCATCTCTTGCTAGTTGATGATAATCCTAGTCATATTAGCACTCCATGCTAGTTGATGATAATCCTAGTCATATTAGCATCCCATGCTAGTTGATGATCCTAGTCATATTAGCATCCCATGCTAGTTGTTGATAATCCTAGTCATATTAGCACTCCATGCTAGTTGATGATAATCTTAGTCATATTAGCATCCCATGCTAGTTGATGATCCAAGTCATATTAGCAACCCAAGCTAGTTGATGATTCTCGTCATATTAGCAACCCTAGCTAGTTGATGATAATCCTAGTCATATTAGCATCTCTTGCTAGTTGATGATAATCCTAGTCATATTAGCATCTCTTGCTAGTTGATGATAATCCTAGTCATATTAGCATCCCATGCTAGTTGTTGATAATCCTAGTCATATTAGCACCCCATGCTAGTTGATGATAATCCTTGTCATATTAGCATCTCATGCTAGTTGATGATAATCCTAGTCATATTAGCATCCCATGCTAGTTGTTGATAATCCTAGTCATATTAGCACCCCATGCTAGTTGATGATAATCCTTGTCATATTAGCATCCCATGCTAGTTGTTGATAATCCTAGTCATATTAGCACCCCATGCTAGTTGATGATAATCCTTGTCATATTAGCATCCCATGCTAGTTGATGATAATCCTAGTCATATTAGCATCTCTTGCTAGTTGATGATAATCCTAGTCATATTAGCATCTCTTGCTAGTTGATGATAATCCTAGTCATATTAGCATCTCTTGCTAGTTGATGATAATCCTAGTCATATTAGCATCTCTTGCTAGTTGATGCTAAACTAGGATTCCATCTTTCAATTTCTAATGGATATTTTAATCTGTCACATGTGCCGTGTGCTTTTTACAACTGCGTTGTCCTGCTAATTGCATTATGGAACTAACACGTTTAAGATAAACTTTCTGATCTGTTGCATCAGCCTCAATGCTGTTTTCAAGTTATTTTATTGTATGAATTTGGGATCTATCGTCTTGTTTGGAATAGGTGAACTTTTCTACCATGGTGGATTAGTAATTGACACAGGCCAGTGATGTTGCTGTTCTTTCCTCACCTTGTCGGCTGAGGAAATGTAAATGTGGGTGGACACCCTAATGGGTTACTCTGAGCACCATGGGTGGACACCCTAATCAGGTTACTCTGAGCACCGTGGGTGGATGCCCTAATCAGGTTACTCTGAGCACCGTGGGTGGACACCCTAATCAGGTTACTCTGAGCACCGTGGGTGGATGCCCTAATCAGGTTACTCTGAGCACCATGGGTGGACACCCTAATCAGGTTACTCTGAGCACCGTGGGTGGACGCCCTAATCAGGTTACTCTGAGCACAGTGGGTGGACGCCCTAATCAGGTTACTCTGAGCACAGTGGGTGGACACCCTAATGGGTTATTCTGAGCACAGTGGGTGGACGCCCTAACGGGTTACTCTGAGCACCATGGGTGGACACCCCTAATCAGGTTACTCTGAGCACCATGGGTGGACACCCCTAATCAGGGTACTCTGAGCACCGTGGGTGGACGCCCTAATGGGTTACTCTGAGCACTGTGGGTGGACACCCTAATCAGGTTACTCTGAGCACTGTGGGTGGACGCCCTAATCAGGTTACTCTGAGCACAGTGGGTGGACGCCCTAATCAGGTTACTCTGAGCACTGTGGGTGGACGCCCTAATCAGGTTACTCTGAGCACAGTGGGTGGACACCCTAATCAGGTTACTCTGAGCACCGTGGGTGGACACCCTAATCAGGTTACTCTGAGCACCAGAAGTAGACCAGGGAACTAATTTAGCCCTGCTGTAGAGTACCAGAAGTAGACCAGGGAACTAATGAAACCCTGCTGTAGAGTACCAGAAGTAGACCAGGGAACTAATGTAACCCTGCTGTAGAGTACCAGAAGTAGACCAGGGAACTAATGAAACCCTGCTGTAGAGTACCAGAAGTAGACCAGGGAACTAATGTAACCCTGCTGTAGAGTACCAGAAGTAGACCAGGGAACTAATGAAACCCTGCTGTAGAGTACCAGAAGTAGACCAGGGAACTAATGAAGCCCTGCTGTAGAGTACCAGAAGTAGACCAGGGAACTAATGAAGCCCTGCTGTAGAGTACCAGAAGTAGACCAGGGAACTAATGAAACCCTGCTGTAGAGTACCAGAAGTAGACCAGGGAACTAATGAAACCCTGCTGTAGAGTACCAGAAGTAGACCAGGGAACTAATGAAGCCCTGCTGTAGAGTACCAGAAGTAGACCAGGGAACTAATGAAGCCCTGCTGTAGAGTACCAGAAGTAGACCAGGGAACTAATGAAGCCCTGCTGTAGAGTACCAGAAGTAGACCAGGGAACTAATGAAACCCTGCTGTAGAGTACCAGAAGTAGACCAGGGAACTAATTTAGCCCTGCTGTAGAGTACCAGAAGTAGACCAGGGAACTAATGAAGCCCTGCTGTAGAGTACCAGAAGTAGACCAGGGAACTAATGAAGCCCTGCTGTAGAGTACCAGAAGTAGACCAGGGAACTAATGTAACCCTGCTGTAGAGTACCAGAAGTAGACCAGGGAACTAATGAAACCCTGCTGTAGAGTACCAGAAGTAGACCAGGGAACTAATGAAGCCCTGCTGTAGAGTACCAGAAGTAGACCAGGGAACTAATGAAACCCTGCTGTAGAGTACCAGAAGTAGACCAGGGAACTAATGAAGCCCTACTGTAGAGTACCAGAAGTAGACCAGGGAACTAATGAAACCCTGCTGTAGAGTACCAGAAGTAGACCAGGGAACTAATGAAACCCTGCTGTAGAGTACCAGAAGTAGACCAGGGAACTAATGAAACCCTGCTGTAGAGTACCAGAAGTAGACCAGGGAACTAATGTAACCCTGCTGTAGAGTACCAGAAGTAGACCAGGGAACTAATGAAGCCCTGCTGTAGAGTACCAGAAGTAGACCAGGGAACTAATGAAGCCCTGCTGTAGAGTACCAGAAGTAGACCAGGGAACTAATGTTAGCCCTGCTGTAGAGTACCAGAAGTAGACCAGGGAACTAATGTAACCCTGCTGTAGAGTACCAGAAGTAGACCAGGGAACTAATGTAACCCTGCTGTAGAGTACCAGAAGTAGACCAGGGAACTAATGAAACCCTGCTGTAGAGTACCAGAAGTAGACCAGGGAACTAATGAAACCCTGCTGTAGAGTACCAGAAGTCCACCAGGGAACTAATGTAACCCTGCTGTAGAGTACCCTGTAGACCAGGGAACTAATGAAACCCTGCTGTAGAGTACTTAAGTAGACCAGGGAACTAATGAAACCCTGCTGTAGAGTACCAGAAGTAGACCAGGGAACTAATTTAGCCCTGCTGTAGAGTACCAGAAGTAGACCAGGGAACTAATGTAACCCTGCTGTAGAGTACCAGAAGTAGACCAGGGAACTAATGAAGCCCTGCTGTAGAGTACCAGAAGTAGACCAGGGAACTAATGAAACCCTGCTGTAGAGTACCAGAAGTAGACCAGGGAACTAATGAAACCCTGCTGTAGAGTACCAGAAGGAGACCAGGGAACTAATGTAACCCTGATGTAGAGTACCAGAAGTAGACCAGGGAACTAATGTAACCCTGCTGTAGAGTACCAGAAGTAGACCAGGGAACTAATGAAACCCTGCTGTAGAGTACCAGAAGTAGACCAGGGAACTAATGAAACCCTGCTGTAGAGTACCAGAA
This sequence comes from Oncorhynchus keta, assembly GCF_023373465.1. NCBI lineage: Eukaryota > Metazoa > Chordata > Actinopteri > Salmoniformes > Salmonidae > Oncorhynchus > Oncorhynchus keta. The sequence goes on from NC_068455.1 coordinate 1,212,638, forward strand.
GTAGACCAGGGAACTAATGAAACCCTGCTGTAGAGTACCAGAAGTAGACCAGGGAACTAATGAAACCCTGCTGTAGAGTACCAGAAGTAGACCAGGGAACTAATGAAGCCCTGCTGTAGAGTACCAGAAGTAGACCAGGGAACTAATTTAGCCCTGCTGTAGAGTACCAGAAGTAGACCAGGGAACTAATGAAACCCTGCTGTAGAGTACCAGAAGTAGACCAGGGAACTAATGAAGCCCTGCTGTAGAGTACCAGAAGTAGACCAGGGAACTAATGAAACCCTGCTGTAGAGTACCAGAAGTAGACCAGGGAACTAATGAAACCCTGCTGTAGAGTACCAGAAGTAGACCAGGGAACTAATGAAGCCCTGCTGTAGAGTACCAGAAGTAGACCAGGGAACTAATGTAACCCTGCTGTAGAGTACCAGAAGTAGACCAGGGAACTAATGAAACCCTGCTGTAGAGTACCAGAAGTAGACCAGGGAACTAATGTAACCCTGCTGTAGAGTACCAGAAGTAGACCAGGGAACTAATGAAACCCTGCTGTAGAGTACCAGAAGTAGACCAGGGAACTAATGTAACCCTGCTGTAGAGTACCAGAAGTAGACCAGGGAACTAATGAAACCCTGCTGTAGAGTACCAGAAGTAGACCAGGGAACTAATGTAACCCTGCTGTAGAGTACCAGAAGTAGACCAGGTGTTTTTAAACAGACAGCCTTACCCAGAGGGTTTTACCCTATAGGTTTTCGTGTGTGTGTGTGTGTGTGTGTGTGTGTGTGTGTGTGTGGTAAGGGAGGGCTGTATCTGCAGAGACCCATTGACTCACACTGATCTGACTAATAGGTGGATAAAGCCCCTGCTCCACTAATCTTATAGGTGGATAAATCCCCTGCTCCACTAATCTTATAGGTGGATAAATCCCCTGCTCCACTGATCTTATAGGTGGATAAATCCCCTGCTCCACTAATCTTATAGGTGGATAAATCCCCTGCTCCACTAATCGTATAGGTGGATAAATCCCCTGCTCCACTAATCGTATAGGTGGATAAATCCACTGCTCCACTGATCTAATAGGTGGATAAATCCCCTGCTCCACTGATCTTATAGGTGGATAAATCCCCTGCTCCACTGATCTTATAGGTGGATAAATCCCCTGCTCCTCTGATCTAATAGGTGGATAAATCCCCTGCTCCACTGATCTTATAGGTGGATAAATCCCCTGCTCCTCTGATCTCTGACCAATAGGTGGATAAATCCCCTGCTCCACTAATCTTATAGGTGGATAAATCCCCTGCTCCACTAATCTAATAGGTGGATAAATCCCCTGCTCCACTGATCTAATAGGTGGATAAATCCCCTGCTCCTCTGATCTAATAGGTGGATAAATCCCCTGCTCCACTAATCTTATAGGTGGATAAATCCCCTGCTCCACTGATCTAATAGGTGGATAAATCCCCTGCTCCACTGATCTAATAGGTGGATAAATCCCCTGCTCTACTGATCTAATAGGTGGATAAATCCCCTGCTCCTCTGATCTAATAGGTGGATAAATCCCCTGCTCCACTGATCTAATAGGTGGATAAATCCCCTGCTCCACTGATCTAATAGGTGGATAAATCCCCTGCTCCACTGATCTAATAGGTGGATAAATTCCCTGCTCCACTGATCTAATAGGTGGATAAATCCCCTGCTCCACTAATCGTATAGGTGGATAAATCCCCTGCTCCACTAATCTAATAGGTGGATAAATCCCCTGCTCCACTGATCTAATAGGTGGATAAATCCCCTGCTCCACTGATCTAATAGGTGGATAAATCCCCTGCTCCACTGATCTAATAGGTGGATAAATCCCCTGCTCTACTGATCTAATAGGTGGATAAATCCCCTGCTCCACTGATCTTATAGGTGGATAAATCCCCTGCTCCACTGATCTTATAGGTGGATAAATCCCCTGCTCCTCTGATCTTATAGGTGGATAAATCCCCTGCTCCACTAATCTTATAGGTGGATAAATCCCCTGCTCCACTGATCTAATAGGTGGATAAATCCCCTGCTCCTCTGATCTAATAGGTGGATAAATCCCCTGCTCAGTTGATGCTGTGTGACTTCAGGCGGCGTAGGTATTAACCCCACGGTCTTCCCTTTTTCCCCAGCTCTCTGGTGATCATCAGTACTCTGGATGGTCGTATCTCAGCTCTAGACCCCTACAACCAGGGACGCAAACAGTGGGACCTCGACGTAGGGTCAGGATGTCTGGTCTCATCCAGCCTCAGCAAACCAGAGGTAACCTATGACATAACATATAACCTAACCTATAACATATAGCCTATGACATAACCTATAACCTATGACATAACATATAACCTGTGACATAACATATAACCTGTGACATAACATATAACCTGTGACATAACCTATGACCTATAACCTGTGACATAACATATAACCTGTGACATAACATATAACCTATGACATAACATATAACCTGTGACATAACCTATGACATATAACCTATGACATAACATATAACCTATGACCTATAACCTGTGACATAACATATGACCTATAACCTGTGATATAACCTATAACCTGTGACATAACATATGACCTATAACCTGTGACATAACATATGACCTATAACCTGTGACATAACATATGACCTATAACCTGTGATATAACCTATAACCTGTGACATAACATATGACCTATAACCTGTGACATAACATATGACCTATAACCTGTGATTTAACCTATAACCTGTGACGTAACATATGACCTATAACCTATGACATAACATATAACCTTTGAAAAGATGGCGCCGAAGAACATGGCTGAAGTTTTACATTCTCCCAACTTAACCTCTAGCGTCGAGCAATCCCGTATCCGGGAGCGTAATTATAGCCTCAAGCTCATTACCATAACGCAACGTTAACTATTCATGAAAATCGCAAATGAAATGAAATATATTCACTCACAAGCTTAGCCTTTTGTTAACAACACTGTCATCTCAGATTTTCAAAATATGCTTTTCAACCATAGTTACACAAGCATTTGTGTAAGAGTATTGATAGCCTAGCATAGCATTAAGCCTAGCATTCAGCAGGCAACATTTTTACAAAAACAAGAAAAACAAGAAAATTCAAATAAAATCATTT
>NC_068455.1:1220792-1378292 GCF_023373465.1 Oncorhynchus keta
CTAGAATGTTGAGGAGAGAGAGAGACGGGGAGGGGATCAACTAGAATGTTTAGGAGAGAGAGACTGGGAGGGGATCAACTAGAATGTTGAGGAGAGAGACGGGGAGGGGATCAACTAGAATGTTGAGGAGAGAGAGAGAGAGACGGGGAGGGGATCAACTAGAATGTTGAGGAGAGAGAGAGAGAGAGAGAGACTGGGAGGGGATCAACTAGAATGTTGAGGAGAGAGAGAGACTGGGAGGGGATCAACTAGAATGTTGAGGAGAGAGAGAGAGAGAGGGAGGGGATCAACTAGAATGTTGAGGAGAGAGAGAGACTGGGAGGGGATCAACTAGAATGTTGAGGAGAGAGAGAGACGGGGAGGGGATCAACTAGAATGTTGAGGAGAGAGAGAGACAGGGAGGGGATCAACTAGAATGTTGAGAAGAGAGAGAGACGGGGAGGGGATCAACTAGAATGTTGAGAAGAGAGAGAGACGGGGAGGGGATCAACTAGAATGTTGAGGAGAGAGAGAGACGGGGAGGGGATCAACTAGAATGTTGAGGAGAGAGAGAGACGGGGAGGGGATCAACTAGAATGTTGAGGAGAGAGAGAGACAGGGAGGGGATCAACTAGAATGTTGAGGAGAGAGAGAGACTGGGAGGGGATCAACTAGAATGTTGAGGAAGAGAGAGAGACAGGGAGGGGATCAACTAGAATGTTGAGGAGAGAGAGAGACTGGGAGGGGATCAACTAGAATGTTGAGGAGAGAGAGAGACTGGGAGGGGATCAACTAGAATGTTGAGGAGAGAGAGAGACTGGGAGGGGATCAACTAGAATGTTGAGGAGAGAGAGAGAGAGACGGGGAGGGGATCAACTAGAATGTTGAGGAGAGAGAGAGACGGGGAGGGGATCAACTAGAATGTTGAGGAGAGAGAGAGACAGGGAGGGGATCAACTAGAATGTTGAGAAGAGAGAGAGACGGGGAGGGGATCAACTAGAATGTTGAGGAGAGAGAGAGAGACAGGGAGGGGATCAACTAGAATGTTGAGGAGAGAGAGAGAGAGAGGGGATCAACTAGAATGTTGAGGAGAGAGAGAGACGGGGAGGGGATCAACTAGAATGTTGAGGAGAGAGAGAGACTGGGAGGGGATCAACTAGAATGTTGAGGAGAGAGAGAGACTGGGAGGGGATCAACTAGAATGTTGAGGAGAGAGAGAGACTGGGAGGGGATCAACTAGAATGTTGAGGAGAGAGAGAGAGAGACGGGGAGGGGATCAACTAGAATGTTGAGGAGAGAGAGAGACGGGGAGGGGATCAACTAGAATGTTGAGGAGAGAGAGAGAGAGAGAGAGACTGGGAGGGGATCAACTAGAATGTTGAGGAGAGAGGGGGGAGGGGATCAACTAGAATGTTGACGAGAGAGAGAGACTGGGAGGGGATCAACTAGAATGTTGAGGAAAGAGAGAGACAGGGAGGGGATCAACTAGAATGTTGAGGAGAGAGAGAGACTGGGAGGGGATCAACTGGAATGTTGAGGAAAGAGAGAGACGGGGAGGGGAGGGGATCAACTAGAATGTTTAGGAGAGAGAGAGAGGGAGGATCAACTAGAATGTTGAGGGGAGAGAGAGGGGAGGGATCAACTAGAATGTTGAGGAGAGAGAGAGAGGGAGGGGATCAACTAGAATGTTGAGGAAAGAGAGAGACGGGGAGGGGATCAACTAGAATGTTGAGGAGAGAGAGAGACTGGGAGGGGATCAACTAGAATGTTGAGGAGAGAGAGAGACTGGGAGGGGATCAACTAGAATGTTGAGGAGAGAGAGAGACTGGGGAGGGATCAACTAGAATGTTGAGGAAAGAGAGAGACAGGGAGGGGATCAACTAGAATGTTGAGGAGAGAGAGAGACTGGGAGGGGATCAACTGGAATGTTGAGGAGAGAGAGAGACGGGGAGGGGATCAACTAGAATGTTGAGGAGAGAGAGAGAGAGACAGGGGGGGGGATCAACTAGAATGTTGAGGAGAGAGGGGAGGGGATCAACTAGAAATTTGACGAGAGAGAGAGACGGGGAGGGGATCAACTAGAATGTTGAGGAGAGAGAGAGACGGGGAGGGGATCAACTAGAATGTTTAGGAGAGAGAGAGACTGGGAGGGATCAACTAGAATGTTGAGGAGAGAGAGAGGGGAGGGATCAACTAGAATGTTGAGGAGAGAGAGCGACGGGGAGGGGATCAACTAGAATGTTGAGGAGAGAGAGAGACTGGGAGGGGAGGGGATCAACTAGAATGTTTAGGAGAGAGAGAGACTGGGAGGGGATCAACTAGAATGTTGAGGAGAGAGGGAGGGATCAACTAGAATGTTGAGGAGGGAGGGGGATCAACTAGAATGTTGAGGAGAGAGAGACTGGGAGGGGATCAACTAGAATGTTGAGGAGAGAGAGAGACGGGGAGGGGATCAACTAGAATGTTGAGGAGAGAGAGAGACTGGGAGGGGATCAACTAGAATGTTGAGGAGAGAGAGAGAGAGACGGGGGAGGGGATCAACTAGAATGTTGAGAGAGAAAGACTGGGAGGGGATCAACTAGAATGTTGAGGAGAGAGAGAGAGAGAGACGGGGGAGGGGATCAACTAGAATGTTGAGGAGAGAGAGAGAGAGACGGGGAGGGGATCAACTAGAATGTTGAGGAGAGAGAGAGACTGGGAGGGGATCAACTAGAATGTTGAGAGAGAAAGAGAGACTGGGAGGGGATCAACTAGAATGTTGAGGAGAGAGAGAGAGAGACAGGGAGGGGATCAACTAGAATGTTGAGGAGAGACGGGGAGGGGATCAACTAGAATGTTGAGGAGAGAGAGAGACTGGGAGGGGATCAACTAGAATGTTGAGGAGAGAGAGAGAGACAGGGAGGGGAGGGGATCAACTAGAATGTTGAGGAGAGAGAGGGGAGGGGATCAACTAGAATGTTGAGAAGAGATCAACTAGAATGTTGAGGAGAGAGAGAGACAGGGAGGGATCAACTAGAATGTTGAGAAGAGAGAGAGACGGGGAGGGGATCAACTAGAATGTTGAGGAGAGAGAGAGACGGGGAGGGGAGGGATCAACTAGAATGTTGAGGAGAGAGAGAGACTGGGAGGGGATCAACTAGAATGTTGAGGAGAGAGGGAGACGGGGAGGGGATCAACTAGAATGTTGAGGAGAGCGAGACGGGGAGGGGATCAACTAGAATGTTGAGGAGAGAGAGAGACGGGGGAGGGGATCAACTAGAATGTTGAGGAGAGAGAGAGACGGGGAGGGGATCAACTAGAATGTTGAGGAGAGAGAGAGAGAGACAGGGAGGGGATCAACTACAATGTTGAGGAGAGAGAGAGAGAGACGGGGAGGGGATCAACTAGAATGTTGAGGAGAGAGAGACTGGGAGGGGATCAACTAGAATGTTGAGGAGAGAGAGAGAGACAGGGAGGGGATCAACTAGAATGTTGAGGAGAGACTGGGAGGGGATCAACTGGAATGTTGAGGAAAGAGAGAGAGACGGGGAGGGGATCAACTAGAATGTTGAGGAGAGAGAGACGGGGAGGGGATCAACTAGAATGTTTAGGAGAGAGAGAGACTGGGAGGGGATCAACTAGAATGTTGAGGAGAGAGAGAGAGGGAGGGGATCAACTAGAATGTTGAGGAGAGAGAGCGACGGGGAGGGGATCAACTAGAATGTTGAGGAGAGAGAGAGACGGGGAGGGGATCAACTAGAATGTTTAGGAGAGAGAGAGACTGGGAGGGGATCAACTAGAATGTTGAGGAGAGAGAGACTGGGAGGGGATCAACTAGAATGTTGAGGAGAGAGAGAGACGGGGAGGGGATCAACTAGAATGTTTAGGAGAGAGAGAGACTGGGAGGGGATCAACTAGAATGTTGAGGAGAGAGAGAGAGGGAGGGGATCAACTAGAATGTTGAGGAGAGAGAGCGACGGGGAGGGATCAACTAGAATGGAGGAGAGAGGGAGGGGATCAACTAGAATGTTGAGGAGAGAGAGAGACGGGGAGGGGATCAACTAGAATGTTGAGGAGAGAGAGAGACAGGGAGGGGATCAACTAGAATGTTGAGGAGAGAGAGAGAGAGAGGGGGAGGGGATCAACTAGAATGTTGAGGAGAGAGAGAGAGAGACGGGGAGGGGATCAACTAGAATGTTGAGGAGAGAGAGAGACTGGGAGGGGATCAACTAGAATGTTGAGGAGAGAGAGAGACGGGGAGGGGATCAACTAGAATGTTGAGGAGAGAGAGAGACGGGGAGGGGATCAACTAGAATGTTGAGGAGAGAGAGAGACTGGGAGGGGATCAACTGGAATGTTGAGGAGAGAGAGAGACGGGGAGGGGAGGGGATCAACTAGAATGTTGAGGAGAGAGAGAGACTGGGAGGGGATCAACTAGAATGTTGAGGAGAGAGAGAGACAGGGAGGGGAGGGGATCAACTAGAATGTTGAGAGAGGGGGAGGAACTAGAATGTTGACGAGAGAGAGGGACGGGGAGGGGATCAACTAGAATGTTTAGGAGAGAGAGAGACTGGGAGGGGATCAACTAGAATGTTGAGGAGAGAGAGAGAGGGAGGGGATCAACTAGAATGTTGAGGAGAGAGAGCGACGGGGAGGGGATCAACTAGAATGTTGAGGAGAGAGAGAGACTGGGAGGGGATCAACTAGAATGTTGAGGAGAGAGAGAGACTGGGAGGATCAACTAGAATGTTGAGGAAAGAGAGAGACTGGAGGAGGGGATCAACTAGAATGTTTAGGAGAGAGAGAGACTGGGAGGGGATCAACTAGAATGTTGAGGAGAGAGGGAGGGGATCAACTAGAATGTTGAGGAGAGAGAGCGACGGGGGGGATCAACTAGAATGTTGAGGAGAGAGAGAGACTGGGAGGGGATCAACTAGAATGTTGAGGAAAGAGAGAGACTGGGAGGGGAGGGGATCAACTAGAATGTTTAGGAGAGAGAGAGACTGGGAGGGGATCAACTAGAATGTTGAGGAGAGAGGGATCAACTAGAATGTTGAGGAGAGAGAGACGGGGAGGGATCAACTAGAATGTTGAGGAGAGAGAGAGACTGGGAGGGGATCAACTAGAATGTTGAGGAGAGAGAGAGACGGGGAGGGGATCAACTAGAATGTTGAGGAGAGAGAGAGACGGGGAGGATCAACTAGAATGTTGAGGAGAGAGAGAGACGGGGAGGGGATCAACTAGAATGTTGAGGAGAGAGAGAGAGGGGGAGGGGATCAACTAGAATGTTGAGGAGAGAGAGAGACTGGGAGGGGATCAACTAGAATGTTGAGGAGAGAGAAAGACTGGGAGGGGATCAACTAGAATGTTGAGGAGAGAGAGGGAGAGAGAGACGGGGAGGGGATCAACTAGAATGTTGAGGAGAGAGAGAGAGAGACAGGGAGGGGATCAACTAGAATGTTGAGGAGAGACGGGGAGGGGATCAACTAGAATGTTGAGAAGAGAGAGAGACTGGGAGGGGATCAACTAGAATGTTGAGGAGAGAGAGAGACAGGGAGGGGAGGGATCAACTAGAATGTTGAGGAGAGAGAGAGACGGGGAGGGGATCAACTAGAATGTTGAGGAGAGAGAGAGACTGGGAGGGGATCAACTAGAATGTTGAGGAAAGAGAGAGACAGGGAGGGGATCAACTAGAATGTTGAGGAGAGAGAGAGAGACAGGGAGGGGATCAACTAGAATGTTGAGGAGAGAGAGAGAGAGACGGGGAGGGGATCAACTAGAATGTTGACGAGAGAGAGAGACTGGGAGGGGATCAACTAGAATGTTGAGGAAAGAGAGAGACAGGGATGGGATCAACTAGAATGTTGAGGAGAGAGAGAGAGGGAGGGGATCAACTAGAATGTTGAGGAGAGAGAGAGACGGGGAGGGGATCAACTAGAATGTTGAGGAAAGAGAGAGAGAGGGATGGGATCAACTAGAATGTTGAGGAGAGAGAGAGACTGGGAGGGGATCAACTGGAATGTTGAGGAAAGAGAGAGACGGGGAGGGGATCAACTAGAATGTTGACGAGAGAGAGAGACTGGGAGGGGATCAACTAGAATGTTGAGGAAAGAGAGAGACAGGGAGGGGATCAACTAGAATGTTGAGGAGAGAGAGAGACTGGGAGGATCAACTGGAATGTTGAGGAAAGAGAGAGACGGGGAGGGGATCAACTAGAATGTTGAGGAGAGAGAGAGACGGGGAGGGGATCAACTAGAATGTTGAGGAGAGAGAGAGACGGAGAGGGGATCAACTAGAATGTTGAGGAAAGAGAGAGACGGGGAGGGGATCAACTGAATGTTGAGGAAAGAGAGAGAGACGGGGAGGGGATCAACTAGAATGTTGAGGAGAGAGAGAGACTGGGAGGGGATCAACTAGAATGTTGAGGAGAGAGAGAGACGGGGAGGGGATCAACTAGAATGTTGAGGAAAGAGAGAGACGGGGAGGGGATCAACTAGAATGTTGGGAGGATCAACTGAGAGAGAGAGAGAGACGGGGAGGGGGATCAACTAGAATGTTGAGGAGAGAGAGAGACTGGGAGGGGATCAACTAGAATGTTGAGGAGAGAGAGAGACAGGGAGGGGAGGGGATCAACTAGAATGTTGAGGAGAGAGGGAGGGGATCAACTAGAATGTTGAGGAGAGAGAGCGACGGGGAGGGGATCAACTAGAATGTTGAATGTTGAGGAAAGAGAGAGACTGGGAGGGGAGGGGATCAACTAGAATGTTGAGGAGAGAGAGAGACTGGGAGGGGATCAACTAGAATGTTGAGGAGAGGAGGGAGGGGATCAACTAGAATGTTGAGGAGAGAGAGACGGGGAGGGATCAACTAGAATGTTGAGGAGAGAGAGACGGGGAGGGGATCAACTAGAATGTTGAGGAGAGAGAGAGACGGGGAGGGGATCAACTAGAATGTTGAGGAGAGAGAGAGACGGGGAGGGGATCAACTAGAATGTTGAGGAGAGAGAGAGACGGGGAGGGGATCAACTAGAATGTTGAGGAGAGAGAGAGACGGGGAGGGGATCAACTAGAATGTTGAGGAGAGAGAGAGACGGGGAGGGGATCAACTAGAATGTTGAGGAGAGAGAGACTGGGAGGGGATCAACTAGAATGTTGAGGAGAGAGAGAGACAGGGAGGGGATCAACTAGAATGTTGAGGAGAGAGAGGGAGAGAGAGACTGGGAGGGGATCAACTAGAATGTTGAGGAGAGAGAGAGAGAGACAGGGAGGGGAGGGGATCAACTAGAATGTTGAGGAGAGACGGGGAGGGGATCAACTAGAATGTTGAGAAGAGAGAGAGACTGGGAGGGGATCAACTAGAATGTTGAGGAGAGAGAGAGACAGGGAGGGGAGGGGATCAACTAGAATGTTGAGGAGAGAGAGAGAGACGGGGAGGGGATCAACTAGAATGTTGAGGAGAGAGAGAGACTGGGAGGGGATCAACTAGAATGTTGAGGAAAGAGAGAGACGGGAGGGATCAACTAGAATGTTGAGGAGAGAGAGAGACAGGGAGGGGATCAACTAGAATGTTGAGGAGAGAGAGAGAGAGACGGGGAGGGGATCAACTAGAATGTTGAGAGAGAGAGAGACTGGGAGGGGATCAACTAGAATGTTGAGGAAAGAGAGAGACAGGGATGGGATCAACTAGAATGTTGAGGAGAGAGAGAGGGGGAGGGATCAACTAGAATGTTGAGAGAGAGAGAGACTGGGAGGGGATCAACTAGAATGTTGAGGAAAGAGAGAGACAGGGATGGGATCAACTAGAATGTTGAGGAGAGAGAGACTGGGAGGGGATCAACTGGAATGTTGAGGAAAGAGAGAGACGGGGAGGGGATCAACTAGAATGTTGAGGAGAGAGAGAGACTGGGAGGGGATCAACTAGAATGTTGAGGAGAGAGAGAGACGGGGAGGGGATCAACTAGAATGTTGAGGAGAGAGAGAGACAGGGAGGGGATCAACTAGAATGTTGAGGAGAGAGAGAGACAGGGAGGGGATCAACTAGAATGTTGAGGAGAGAGAGAGACGGGGAGGGGATCAACTAGAATGTTGAGGAGAGAGAGACTGAGAGGGGATCAACTAGAATGTTGAGGAGAGAGAGAGAGACAGGGAGGGGATCAACTAGAATGTTGAGGAGAGAGAGAGAGAGACGGGGAGGGGATCAACTAGAATGTTGAGGAGAGAGAGAGACTGGGAGGGGATCAACTAGAATGTTGAGGAGAGAGAGAGACGGAGAGGGGATCAACTAGAATGTTGAGGAAAGAGAGAGACGGGGAGGGGATCAACTATAATGTTGAGGAGAGACGGGGAGGGGATCAACTAGAATGTTGAGGAGAGAGAGAGACAGGGAAGGGATCAACTAGAATGTTGAGGAGAGAGAGAGACAGGGAGGGGATCAACTAGAATGTTGAGAAGAGAGAGAGAGAGAGAGAGACTGGGAGGGGATCAACTAGAATGTTGAGGAGAGAGAGAGACAGGGAGGGGATCAACTAGAATGTTGAGGAGAGAGAGAGAGAGAGAGACTGGGAGGGGATCAACTAGAATGTTGAGGAGAGAGAGAGACAGGGAGGGGATCAACTAGAATGTTGAGAAGAGAGAGAGACGGGGAGGGGATCAACTAGACAGCATTGTCTGTAGAAATGAGCTGTCATTTCAAAAGAGAGCGATGGAGGAAGAGAGGGATGTAAGGAGGGAGGAAGAGGGATGGAGAGATGCCGGTGTGGAGTGAGTCATGCAAGGGGGGTAGGGAGGGAGGGAGGTGGTGAGTGTGATTAGGATGAGGTAATGCTTTAGCCCAGGGATGATGTCATCCCACAGCCCAGACCCCCCCCCCCCCAACACATACTTTATGCACCTTGTGGGGACCTAAAATATATTTCCATTCTAAATCCTATTTTCTCTAACCACTTCACCCTAAATTTAACTCCTAAACCTAACTCTAGCCTTAACCTTAACCCTAATCTAAACCTAACCCCAATATTAACCTAAACCTAACCCTAATATTAACCTAACCCTAATATTAACCTAAACCTAACCCTAATATTAACCTAAACCTAACCCTAATATTAACCTAAACCTAACCCCAATATTAACCTAAACCTAACCCTAATATTAACCTAAACCTAACCCCAATATTAATCTAAACCTAACCCCAATATTAACCTAAACCTAACCCCAATATTAACCTAAACCTAACCCTAATATTAACCTAAACCTAACCCTAATATTAACCTAAACCTAACCCTAATATTAACCTAAACCTAACCCTAATATTAACCTAAACCTAACCCTAATATTAACCTAAACCTAACCCCAATATTAACCTAAACCTAACCCCAATATTAACCTAAACCTAACCCTAATATTAACCTAAACCTAACCCCAATATTAACCTAAACCTAACCCTAATATTAACCTAAACCTAACCCTAATATTAACCTAAACCTAACCCTAATATTAACCTAAACCTAACCCCAATATTAACCTAAACCTAACCCCAATATTAACCTAAACCTAACCCTAATATTAACCTAAACCTAACCCCAATATTAACCTAAACCTAACCCTAATATTAACCTAAACCTAACCCCAATATTAACCTAAACCTAACCCTAATATTAACCTAAACCTAACCCTAATATTAACCTAAACCTAACCCTAATATTAACCTAAACCTAACCCTAATTGTGACCCTAAAACTATCCCCATAACTTAAAATAGCCCTTCCACTCATGGGGATGTGGGACATGTCCCCTAAACCTACACCCCAATTTTCCTTGTTTTACTAACCCTAATATTAACCTAAACCTAACCCTAATATTAACCTAAACCTAACCCCAATATTAACCTAAACCTAACCCCAATATTAACCTAAACCTAACCCCAATATTAACCTAAACCTAACCCTAATATTAACCTAAACCTAACCCTAATATTAACCTAAACCTAGGACCCCAATATTAACCTAAACCTAACCCTAATATTAACCTAAACCCCCTAATGAAGACAGTAAACCTAACCCTAATATTAACCTAAACCTAACTCTAATATTAACCTAAACCTAACCCTAATATTAACCTAAACCTAACCCTAATATTAACCTAAACCTAACCCTAATATTAACCTAAACCTAACCCTAATTGTGACCCTAAAACTATCCCCATAACTTAAAATAGCCCTTCCACTCATGGGGATGTGGGACATGTCCCCATCAGGGACACTTTTCCTTGTTTTACTACCCTTGTGGGGAATTTTGGGGATTTCAGGTCCCCAGGAAGACAGTAACACTCACTCTCAGGACCCCATGAAGATAGATAGTAACACTCACTCTCAGGACCCCATGAAGATAGATAGTAACACTCACTCTCAGGACCCCATGAAGACAGTAAACACTCACTCTCAGGACCCCATGAAGACAGTAACACTCACTCTCAGGACCCCATGAAGACAGTAACACTCACTCTCAGGACCCCAGGAAGATAGATAGTAACACTCACTCTCAGGACCCCATGAAGATAGATAGTAACACTCACTCTCAGGACCCCATGAAGATAGACAGTAACACTCACTCTCAGGACCCCATGAAGATAGATAGTAACACTCACTCTCAGGACCCCATGAAGATAGACAGTAACACTCACTCTCAGGACCCCATGAAGACAGTAACACTCACTCTCAGGACCCCATGAAGATAGATAGTAACACTCACTCTCAGGACCCCATGAAGATAGACAGTAACACTCACTCTCAGGACCCCATGAAGATAGATAGTAACACTCACTCTCAGGACCCCATGAAGATAGATAGTAACACTCACTCTCAGGACCCCAGAAGATAGATAGTAACACTCACTCTCAGGACCCCATGAAGATAGATAGTAACACTCACTCTCAGGACCCCATGAAGACAGTAACACTCACTCTCAGGACCCCAGGAAGATAGACAGTAACACTCACTGTGAAACATGTATGTTTTTGATCTGTAGATAATAGCCTGATGAGATCAGTGAATCAGTGTTTTCCCTCTGTCTCCTCCAGGTTCTCGTGTTGGTTATTAACGGGTGTCCCTGTTTCAACAAGTGTTGAATGAATTAATAGATGATATATTTTCTGTCTCCGTCTCCAGGTGTTTGGTAATAAGATGTTCATCCCATCATTGGACGGAGAGTTGTTCCAGTGGAATAGAGACAGAGAGAGCATGGAAGCTGTTCCCTTCAGTGTCGAGTCTCTCCTGGAGTCGTCCTTTCGCATCGGGGAAGACACGGTCCTGGTGGGGGGAAAGAGTCTCACGAGCTACGGTCTGGGAGCCTACAGCGGCAAGGTGAGAGGTCAGAGGTTAGGTCCTGGTGGGGAGGCAAGACCCTGACCACTTATAGTCTAGGAGTCTACAGTGGCAAGGTCAGAGGTTAGGTCCTGGTGGGGAGGCAAGACCCTGACCACTTATAGTCTAGGAGTCTACAGTGGCAAGGTCAGAGGTTAGGTCCTGGTGGGGAGGCAAGACCCTGACCACTTATAGTCTAGGAGTCAACAGTGGCAAGGTCAGAGGTTAGGTCCTGGGAGTTGGCAGATTGGCGGTACCAATCGTTCAGACGCTACACATGTTTTCGCGAGACTGATTTGCTGTTTGTCTCCTGGTCTGACAAACACCGCTGTAGCTCGGCCACCTTCCACCCCTGTAGCTCGGCCACCTTCCACCCCTGTAGCTCGGGCCACCTTCCACCCCTGTAGCTCGGCCACCTTCCACCCCTGTAGCTCGGCCACCTTCCACCGCTGTAGCTCGGCCACCTTCCACCCCTGTAGCTCGGCCACCTTCCACCCCTGTAGCTCGGCCACCTTCCACCGCTGTAGCTCGGCCACCTTCCACCCCTGTAGCTCGGCCACCTTCCACCGCTGTAGCTCGGCCACCTTCCACCCCTGTAGCTCGGCCACCTTCCACCCCTGTAGCTCGGCCACCTTCCACCCCTGTAGCTCGGCCACCTTCCACCCCTGTAGCTCGGCCACCTTCCACCGCTGTAGCTCGGCCACCTTCCACCGCTGTAGCTCGGCCACCTTCCACCGCTGTAGCTCGGCCACCTTCCACCGCTGTAGCTCGGCCACCTTCCACCCCTGTAGCTCGGCCACCTTCCACCGCTGTAGCTCGGCCACCTTCCACCGCTGTAGCTCGGCCACCTTCCACCGCTGTAGCTCGGCCACCTTCCACCGCTGTAGCTCGGCCACCTTCCACCGTTGTAGCTCGGCCACGATTTCACTACGTAGCATCATTTGGTACATCTCACAACTAGCTGGGATTGATTTAATATGACTGTTAACAGCCCTACATGTCTGGAGCTAACTCTTTCAGAACAGACAGACAGCTAGCGAGCTGGATAGATTTTAATACTCCTTTTTCTAGCTAGCCGTGTCTAGCCCAGCTAGCTAGCCTCTACTATGTTTGGCACATCTGAAGTCCCTGGCTGTAAACCATATTGAATATCGTTCATAGTGTGCACGATCTGCCTGCAAAAGTGACTATCATTATTGTGGGCATTGCCATGCAGTTAGCCAGCTTACTAACCTTGTTTGCTCTGGGATTCGATCCAGCAACCTTTTGGTTACTGGCTCAACGCACTAACCACTAGGCTACCTGCTGGTTACTAGTCCAACGATCTAACCACTAGGCTACCTGCTGGTTACTGGCCCAACACTCTAACCACTAGGCTACCTGGCCCAACACTCTAACCACTAGCTGGTTACTGGCCCAACACTCTAACCACTAGGCTACCTGCTACCTGCTGGGTTACTGGCCCAACACTCTAACCACTAGGCTACCTGGTTACTGGTTACTGGCCCAACACTCTAACCCACTAGGCTACCTGCTGGTTACTGGCCCAACGCTTTAACCACCAAGGCTACCTGGCTACCTGGGTTACTGGCCCAACACTCTAACCACTAGACTACCTGCTGGTTCTGGCCCAACGCTCTAACCACTAGACTCTAACCACTAGACTACCTGCTGGTTCTGGCCCAACGCTCTAACCACTAGACTCTAACCACTAGACTACCTGCTGGTTCTGGCCCAACGCTCTAACCACTAGACTCTAACCACTAGACTACCTGCTGGTTCTGGCCCAACGCTCTAACCACTAGACTCTAACCACTAGGCTAAACACATGTATAAGTTGTTTTTTGACTGGACTATATAGCCTTATGCGATGTGATCTACATCATACATTTAGCTAGCTTACTAATGTTGTGTACAAGTAGCCTATAGCTGAATGAGCTCAATGTCTGATCCAAAAGCCATACAGAGGTGTGGTCGCGGCACCGAGCACTAGCTGAGAGGTGTGGTCGCGGCACCGAGCACTAGCTGAGAGGTGTGGTCGCGGAGCCGAGCACTAGCTGAGAGGTGTGGTCGCGGCACCGGCACAAGCTGAGAGGTGTGGTCGCGGTACCGAGCACAAGCTGAGAGGTGTGGTCGCGGCACCGAGCACTAGCTGAGAGGTGTGGTCGCGGCACCGAGCACTAGCTGAGAGGTGTGGTCGCGGCACCGAGCACTAGCTGAGAGGTGTGGTCGCGGCACCGAGCACTAGCTGAGAGGTGTGGTCGCGGCACCGAGCACTAGCTGAGAGGTGTGGTCACGACACCGAGCACTAGCTGAGAGGTGTGGTCGCGGCACCGAGCACTAGATGAGAGGTGTGGTCGCGGCACCGAGCACTAGATGAGAGGTGTGGTCGCGGCACCGAGCACTAGCTGAGAGGTGTGGTCGCGGCACCGAGCACTAGCTGAGAGGTGTGGTCGCGGCACCGAGCACTAGCTGAGAGGTGTGGTCGCGGAGCCGAGCACTAGCTGAGAGGTGTGGTCGCGGAGCCGAGCACTAGCTGAGAGGTGTGGTGAGAGGTGTGGTCGCGGAGCCGAGCACTAGCTGAGAGGTGTGGTCGCGGAGCCGAGCACTAGCTGAGAGGTGTGGTCACTAGCGGAGCCGAGCACACTAGCTGAGAGGTGTGGTCGCGGAGCCGAGCACTAGCTGAGAGGTGTGGCCGCGGAGCCGAGCACAAGCTGAGAGGTGTGGCCGCGGAGCCGAGCACAAGCTGAGAGGTGTGGTCGCGTAGCCGAGCACTAGCTGAGAGGTGTGGTCGCGTAGCCGAGCACTAGCTGAGAGGTGTGGCCGCGGAGCCGAGCACTAGCTGAGAGATGTGGTCGCGGAGCCGAGCACAAGCTGAGAGGGATGTGGTCGCGGAGCCGAGCACTAGCTGAGAGGGATGTGGTCGCGGAGCCGAGCACTAGCTGAGAGGGATGTGGTCGCGGAGCCGAGCACTAGCTGAGAGAGATGTGGTCGCGGAGCCGAGCACAAGCTGAGAGAGATCTGGTCGCGGAGCCGAGCACAAGCTGAGAGGTGTGGTCGCGGAGCCGAGCACAAGCTGAGAGGTGTGGTCGCGGAGCCGAGCACAAGCTGAGAGGTGTGGTCGCGGCGCCGAGCACAAGCTGAGAGGTGTGGTCGCGGAGCCGAGCACTAGCTGAGAGGTGTGGTCGCGGAGCCGAGCACAAGCTGAGAGGTGTGGTCGCGGAGCCGAGCACAAGCTGAGAGGTGTGGTCGCGGAGCCGAGCACAAGCTGAGAGGTGTGGTCGCGGAGCCGAGCACAAGCTGAGAGGTGTGGTCGCGGCACCGAGCACAAGCTGAGAGGTGTGGTCGGCGGAGCGAGCACTAGCTGAGAGGTGTGGTCCGAGCAGCACTAGCTGAGAGGTGTGGTCGCGTAGCCGAGCACTAGCTGAGAGGTGTGGTCGCGTAGCCGAGCACTAGCTGAGAGGTGTGGTCGCGTAGCCGAGCACTAGCTGAGAGGTGTGGCCGCGGAGCCGAGCACTAGCTGAGAGGTGTGGTCGCGCGCACTAGCGAGAGGTGTGGTCCGAGCACTAGCTGAGAGGTGTGGTCGCGGACTAGCTGAGAGGTGTGGTCGCACTGAGCTGAGCCGAGCACTAGCTGTGGTCGCGGAGCCGAGCACTAGCTGAGAGGTGTGGTCGCGGCGCCGAGCACTAGCTGAGAGGTGTGGTCGCGGAGCCGAGCACTAGCTGAGAGGTGTGGTCGCGGAGCCGAGCACTAGCTGAGAGGTGTGGTCGCGGCGCCGAGCACTAGCTGAGAGGTGTGGTCGCGGAGCCGAGCACTAGCTGAGAGGTGTGGTCGCGGCGCCGAGCACTAGCTGCCACATCTCTCAGCTTGTGCTCGGCTCCGCGGCCACACCTCTCAGCTTGAAAAACGTCATATATAAATATTATGTTCTAAAAGTATTTTCACAACATCACGTTCAACAAGGATACCAAACATTGATATGTAAAACAATGTTGTAGGCTGATTTGAGCATTTCACTTTTAACAGGAAATCTTTGTCCTTCTCTCTCTTTCCCTCCTGTCCTCTTTGTCCTCTCTCTCCCCTGCCCCCTCTCCTCTTGTCTCTCCCTTCCCTCCTGCCCCATCTCCTCTTGTCTCTCTCTCTCTCCTGCCACCTCTCCTCTTGTCTCTCTCCTGCCCCCTCTTGTCTCTCTCTCTCTCCTGCCCCCTCTCCTCTTGTCTCTCCCTTCCCTCCTGCCCCATCTCCTCTTGTCTCTCTCTCTCTCCTGCCACCTCTCCTCTTGTCTCTCCCTTCCCTCCTGCCCCATCTCCTCTTGTCTCTCTCTCTCTCCTGCCGTCTCTCTCTCTCCTGCCCCCTCTCCTCTTGTCTCTCTCTCTCTCCTGCCCCCTCTCCTCTTGTCTCTCTCTCTCTCCTGCCCCATCTCCTCTTGTCTCTCTCTCTCTCCTGCCCCCTCTCCTCTTGTCTCTCTCTCTCTCCTGCCCCCTCTCCTCTCTCTCTCTCCCTGCCCCCTCTCCTCTCTCTCTCTCCTGCCCCCTCTCCTCTTGTCCTTCTCTTTCTCTCGCTTCCTCCCTTCCCTCCTGTCCCCTCTCCTCATTTCTCTCTCTCTCTCTCTCCTGCCCCCTCTTCTCTTGTCTCTCTCTCTCTCCTGCCCCATCTCCTCTTGTCTCTCTCTCTCTCCTCCCCCATCTCCTCTTGTCTCTCTCTCTCTCCTCCCCATCTCCTTTTGTCTCTCTCTCTCCTGCCCCCTCTCCTCTTGTCTCTCTCTCTCCTCCCCCCTCTCCTCGTCTCTCTCTCTCCTGCCCCCTCTCCTCTTGTCTCTCTTTCTCTCTGCCCCCTCTCCTCTTGTCTCTCTCTCTCCTGCCCCATCTCCTCTTGTCTCTCTCTCTCTCCTCCCCCATCTCCTTTTGTCTCTCTCTCTCTCCTGCCCCATCTCCTCTTGTCTCTCTCTCTCCTGCCCCATCTCCTCGTCTCTCTCTCTCCTTCCCCCTCTCCTCGTCTCTCTCTCTCCTGCCCCCTCTCCTCTTCTCTCTCTCTCTGCCCCCTCTCCTCTTGTCTCTCTTTCTCTCTGCCCCCTCTTCTCTTGTCTCTCTCTCTCCTGCCCCCTCTCCTCTTGTCTCTCTCTCTCCTGCCCCCTCTTGTCTCTCTCTCTCTCCTGCCCCATCTCCTCTTGTCTCTCTCTCTCTCTCTCCTGCCCCCTCTCCTCTTCTCTCTCTCTCCTGCCCCCTCTCCTCTTGTCTCTCTCTCTCCTGCCCCCTCTCCTCTTGTCTCTCTCTCTCCTGCCCCCTCTCCTCTTGTCTCTCTCTCTCCTGCCCCCTCTCCTCTTGTCTCTCTCTCTCCTGCCCCCTCTCCTCTTGTCTCTCTCTCTCCTGCCCCCTCTCCTCTTCTCTCTCTCTCCTGCCCCCTCTCCTCTTGTCTCTCTCTCTCCTGCCCCCTCTCCTCTTGTCTCTCTCTCTCCTGCCCCCTCTCCTCTTGTCTCTCTCTCTCCTGCCCCATCTTCTTTTGTCTCTCTCTCTCCTGCCCCCTCTCCTCTTGTCTCTCTCTCTCCTGCCCCCTCTCCTCCTCTCTCTCTCTCCTGCCCCCTCTTGTCCTTCTCTCTCTCTCTCTGCCCCATCTCTTGTCCTTCTCTCTCTCTCCTGCCCCATCTCCTCTTGTCTCTCTCTCTCCTGCCCCCTCTCCTCTTGTCTCTCTCTCTCTCCTGCCCCCTCCCCCTTCCTTCCCTCCTGTTCCCTTTCCTCTGTCTTAGCTGAGGTATATCTGCTCAGCAGTTGGCTGTAGCCGCTGGGGGGAGGAGGAAACAGAGCCTGAGGATGTGTTGCTGCTGCAGAGAACCCAGAAGACCGTCAGGGCCGTGCGACCACGCTCCGGCTTGGAGAAGTGAGTCATAACTAACACAAATCCCATCCACCTGACTATCCTACCCCGACCATCTTTATGACATAACCCCAGTACTTCCTGTCCTATATTAACCTTATATCTGTAGTGCTAGTTAGTTAAGTAGTTAGAGGGATTCTAGCTAACAGTGTTCTGATATTCTCTCTCTAGGTGGAACTGTAACATTCTGGTTCTCTCTCTTTCTCGGTGGAACTGTAACATTCTGGTTCTGTCTCTCTAGGTAGAACTGTAACATTCTGGTTCTCGCTCTCTCTCTCTCTCTCTCTAGGTGGAACTGTGACATTCTGGTTCTCTCTCTCTCTCTCTCTCTAGGTGGAACTGTAACATTTTGGTTCTCTCTCTCTCTATAGGTAGAACTGTAACATTCTGGTTCTCTCTCTAGGTGGAACTGTAACATTCTGGTTCTCTCTCTCTAGGTGGAACTGTAACATTCTGGTTCTCTCTCTCTCTCTCTCTCTCTAGGTGGAACTGTAACATTCTGGTTCTCTCTCTAGGTGGAACTGTAACATTCTGGTTCTCTCTCTAGGTGAAACTGTAACATTCTGGTTCTCTCTCTCTCTCTAGGTGGAACTGTAACATTCTGGTTCTCTCTCTCTCTCTAGGTGGAACTGTAACATTTGGGTTCTCTCTCTCTCTCTAGGTAGAACTGTAACATTCTGGTTCTCTCTCTAGGTGGAACTGGAACATTCTGGTTCTCTCTCTCTAGGCGGAACTGTAACATTCTGGTTCTCTCTAGGTGAAACCGTAACATTCTGGTTCTCTCTCTAGGTGGAACTGTAACATTCTGGTTCTCTCTCTAGGTGGAACTGTAACATTCTGGTTCTCTCTAGGTGAAACCGTAACATTCTGGTTCTCTCTCTAGGTGGAACTGTAACATTCTGGTTCTCTCTAGGTGAAACCATAACATTCTGGTTCTCTCTCTCTCTCTCTAGGTAGAACTGTAACATTCTGGTTCTCTCTCTCTCTCTCTAGGTAGAACTGTAACATTCTGGTTCTCTCTCTCTCTCTCTAGGTAGAACTGTAACATTCTGGTTCTCTCTAGGTGAAACCATAACATTCTGGTTCTCTCTCTAGGTGGAACTGTAACATTCTGGTTCTCTCTCTAGGTGGAACTGTAACATTCTGGTTCTCTCTAGGTGAAACCGTAACATTCTGGTTCTCTCTCTAGGCGGAACTGTAACATTCTGGTTCTCTCTCTAGGCGGAACTGTAACATTCTGGTTCTCTCTCTAGGCGGAACTGTAACATTCTGGTTCTCTCTAGGTGGAACTGTAACATTCTGGTTCTCTCTCTCTCTCTAGGCCTAACTGTAGCATTCTGGTTCTCTCTCTCTCTCTCTCTCTAGGTGGAACTGTAACATTCTGGTTCTCTCTCTCTAGGTGGAACTGTAGCATTCTGGTTCTCTCTCTCTCTCTAGGTGGAACTGTAACATTCTGGTTCTCTCTCTCTCTAGGTGGAACTGTAACATTCTGGTTCTCTCTCTCTCTATGTGGAACTGTAACATTCTGGTTCTCTGTCTAGGTGGAACTTCAGCGTGGGGAGCTTTGAGCTGAGGTTTGTTCCCGACAAACAGCTGACCAGTAACTTCCTGGAGGGAGAGATGGCGAGCGGCGAGGCCATGTGGAAGGAGGAGCAGAGGAGCAGCGGGCAGAAGGTTATCATGGAGGAGACCACAGACAACCACAGACACACAACCACAGACACGCACACTGACGCACCTGGGTCTGGGACACCAGACCTAGTCATCAAGGTGTCTGTTCCTGACTGGAAGGTGATGGCCTTCAGCACCCAGCCTGGAGGAAAGCTGGTCTGGGAACAGCAGGTAATTATACATCTATAACACCTATTAACAGTCCTGGAAGACAGCTGGTCTGGGAACAGTTTTAATACCGCCCACAGAATAGTTTTAATTTGACGATTGTTATGTTACTCTTATTTGCTCATTAGACAACGCTGCCGCGGGATTGGTCATGTGCTGAATGACGGCATGTTTTGTTTTGTGGAAAAAGTGACATTTGTAAATGGAGTGGAGCCTCTTGAATGATTTGACGAAGGGAATGTCATAGACACGGCAGATTATGCTCTTTCAGATTCTATATGGAAATCACCGTGTTTTACCTGCACGTGACCGAAGGAGGATTTGATAAATCGATGCTCCTTTCCCTGCATCTATCAATTACAATATGCTGTAATATCTATTCATGTTCAATCTGACAACTGTCACTCATCAGATTATTGTCCATTTCATCTGGCCCATATTCTAACTCTCTTAAAATGTGTGAGTTTCAATGTAGTTTCAGTCGTTTCAATGGGCAGGTTGACTAGCATCGTATGTTTCCCACTCATCAACTTGGATAGAGTCAAGGATATGTTTTGCATTATTCTGTAGGCAACATGTTTTCATTTGTCTTACATGTGATTGGAAGTAGAGTTTCAGCAGATACAACAGTCCTGTAAGCAGCTTCTTTTTACACAGTAAAACGTGAAAGAGAAAAGTAATCAAACCCGCGAGACGCGCTGTCAAATTATTACCCTGAACGCTGAGAAATGGGCGTAGCACCAATTCCTCATTGTTCTAAATTAAATTGTCTTCTTCACCCTCGTCATTCAGTTCGATCTGATTTACATTGTGAAGTAGCTTGCACCGTTGTCGTCCATTTGTCATTCGGTGGGCTGACGTCGTTCGCTGGATAGAGTCAAGGATATGTTTGTTATTATTCTAAACTGCAACACACAACACGTTTTGATTTTTCTACGTTTGATTATTATCTTGTCGGGATCGTCAACATCCGCTGGATTGCAGAGCGCCAAATTCAAATTAAATTACTAAAAATATTTAATTTTCATGAAATCACAAAAAATCCGCCTGGCGAGTCAGATTTCAAAAAAGCTTTTCGGCGAAAGCATGCCAAGCGTTTATGTAAGGACATCTCTCTCAGCAGACAAAATATTACAAACAGCTAGCAGCCAAGTAGATTGGTCACGAAAGTCAGAAAAGCAATAAAATTAATTGCTTACCTTTGATGATCTTCGGATGTTTTCACTCACGAGACTCCCAGTTACACAATAAATGTTCCTTTTGTTCCAAAAATATTATTTTATATCCAAAATACCTCCATTTGTTTGGCGCGTTATGTTCAGAAATCCACAGGCTCGAGCGGTCACGACATCGCAGACAGAAATTCCAAATAGTATCCGTAATGTCCACAGAAACATGTCAAACGTTTTATGGCTGGCAATGGCTGCCCCACTCTGTTGCGCAAGCAAAACTCTGCGAACACCCAGCCATCCAATGACGCGATGTGATCTTTTGCGCTCATTTTTCAAAATAAAAGCCTGAAACTATGTCTAAAGACTGTTCACAGCTTGAGGAAGCCACAGGAAAAGGAATCTGTTTGATATCCCTTTAAATGGAGGCAAGGCATCCAATGGAACAGAGAGCTTTCAGGATAAAAACAGCACTTCCTGGTTGGATTTTCCTCAGGTTTTCGCCTGCAATACCAGTTCTGTTATACTCACAGACAATATTTTGACAGTTTTGGAATCTTTAGAGTGTTTTCTATCATAATCTGACAACTATATGCATATTCTAGATTCTGGGCCTGAGAAATAGACAGTTTCATTTGGTTACGTTTTTTTATCCAATCATCAAAATGCTGCCCCCTACACTCAACAGGTCAATAGAGTCAGGGAAGGAGCAGGAC
Source organism: Oncorhynchus keta (assembly GCF_023373465.1). Lineage (NCBI taxonomy): Eukaryota > Metazoa > Chordata > Actinopteri > Salmoniformes > Salmonidae > Oncorhynchus > Oncorhynchus keta. Next base: position 1,241,700 of record NC_068455.1, read on the forward strand.
AAAGCAGATATTTTCAAACGTCAAATGGCTTTTGACCTATGGCGGTTCTACTGTTAGTTTTCCAACCTAGCCTGATCCCAGATGTATTTGTTCTGTCTCGAGAACTCCTATGGTAATTGTCAAGACAAACAGATCTGTGACCAGGCTCTCTATTCGGTGTTCAGCCTAGTTTTGACACACGTTTCCCCCTGTAGTTCTGCACGCCCATAGCCTCTGCCTGGTTGGTTGGAGGGGGGAAGGTAACGCCCATCAGCCTGTTTGATGACACGCCCTACAGCAGTCGTCCTGACGCGGAGGAGCAGGAGGAGGAGGACGAGGACATTATGGAGGCGGCTCGGGGAGCTACTGAGTCCAGCGTATACCTGGGTATGTAAAACCCTAACCTCTGACCCCTAAACCGGACGCTAACACCAGACACCATAGGCCTACACAGTCACTATGGGGGAGGCTTTGGGAGCTACTGAGTCAAGCGTATACCTGGGTAACCAAACACGATCGGTAACAGACTATCACAGACACTGTACTGTCAGTCACTATGGGGGAGGCTTTGGGAGCTACTGAGTCAAGCGTATACCTGGGTAACCAAACACGATCGGTAACAGACTATCACAGACACTGTACTGTCAGTCACTATGGGGGAGGCTTTGGGAGCTACTGAGTCAAGCGTATACCTGGGTAACCAAACACGATCGGTAACAGACTATCACAGACACTGTACTGTCAGTCACTATGGGGGAGCCCTTTCATTCATCTGTACCTGCTGTAGATCAGAAGACAGTCTCAAGGTAGACATCTTGTTATCAGCTGCTGGCAGATTCACCAGACGGTTCTCAGGGGATTGACTTTCTCACATAGCTGGAGATGTTTTAAAATAATGACTGTTAGTGTCAGTGCTAAGCCTCTCCCCCAGGTCCTGTGATTGGTTGTCAGTGCTAAGCCTCTCCCCCAGGTCCTGTGATTGGTTGTCAGTGCTAAGCCTCTCCCCCAGGTCCTTTGATTGGTTGTCAGTATCAGTGCTAACCTTGTCCCTTCCCAGGTATGTATCAGGGCCAGCTGTACCTGCAGTCGTCCGTCAAGATCTCAGAAAGATTCCCATCTAAAGCCCTAAACGGGCCCGGTCCGAACCCGGACACCGTCCCTACCATCAGATGGAAACCTCTCATACGTACGTACTTCTATGACTGTATCTGCTGTCTGGAGTCACAGTGTGTCCAGCCTGCTGTCTGGAGTTACAGTGTGTCCAGTCTGCTGTCTGGAGTTACAGTGTGTCCAGCCTGCTGTCTGGAGTTACAGTGTGTCCAGTCTGCTGTCTGGAGTTACAGTGTGTCCAGCCTGCTGTCTGGAGTCACAGTGTGTCCAGCCTGCTGTCTGAGTCACAGTGTGTCCAGCCTGCTGTCTGGAGTCACTTGTGTCCAGCCTGCTGTCTGAGTCACGGTGTGTCCAGCCTGCTGTCTGGAGTCACAGTGTGTCCAGCCTGCTGTCAGATGTGTCCAGCCTGCTGTCTGGAGTCACAGTGTGTCCAGCCTGCTGTCTGGAGTGGTGTGTCCAGCCTGCTGTCTGGAGTCACGTGTGTCCAGCCTGCTGTCTGGAGTCAGGTGTGTCCAGCCTGCTGTCTGGAGTCACAGTGTGTCCAGCCTGCTGTCTGGAGTCACAGTGTGTCCAGCCTGCTGTCTGGAGTTACAGTGTGTCCAGCCTGCTGTCTGGAGTTACAGTGTGTCCAGCCTGTTGTCTGGAGTCACAGTGTGTCCAGCCTGCTGTCTGGAGTTACAGTGTGTCCAGCCTGCTGTCTGGAGTTACAGTGTGTCCAGTCTGCTGTCTGGAGTTACAGTGTGTCCAGCCTGCTGTCTGGAGTTACAGTGTGTCCAGCCTGCTGTCTGGAGTCACAGTGTGTCCAGCCTGTTGTCTGGAGTCACAGTGTGTCCAGCCTGTTGTCTGGAGTCACAGTGTGTCCAGCCTGTTGTCTGGAGTCACAGTGTGTCCAGCCTGTTGTCTGGAGTCACAGTGTGTCCAGCCTGCTGTCTGGAGTCACAGTGTGTCCAGCCTGCTGTCTGGAGTCACAGTGTGTCCAGCCTGCTGTCTGGAGTTACAGTGTGTCCAGCCTGCTGTCTGGAGTTACAGTGTGTCCAGCCTGCTGTCTGGAGTTACAGTGTGTCCAGCCTGCTGTCTGGAGTTACAGTGTGTCCAGCCTGCTGTCTGGAGTTACAGTGTGTCCAGCCTGCTGTCTGGAGTTACAGTGTGTCCAGCCTGCTGTCTGGAGTTACAGTGTGTCCAGCCTGCTGTCTGGAGTCACAGTGTGTCCAGCCTGTTGTCTGGAGTCACAGTGTGTCCAGCCTGCTGTCTGGAGTTACAGTGTGTCCAGCCTGCTGTCTGGAGTCACAGTGTGTCCAGCCTGTTGTCTGGAGTCACAGTGTGTCCAGCCTGCTGTCTGGAGTCACAGTGTGTCCAGCCTGCTGTCTGGAGTCACAGTGTGTCCAGCCTGCTGTCTGGAGTCACAGTGTGTCCAGCCTGCTGTCTGGAGTCACAGTGTGTCCAGCCTGCTGTCTGGAGTCACAGTGTGTCCAGCCTGCTGTCTGGAGTCACAGTGTGTCCAGCCTGCTGTCTGGAGTCACAGTGTGTCCAGCCTGCTGTCTGGAGTCACAGTGTGTCCAGCCTGCTGTCTGGAGTCACAGTGTGTCCAGCCTGCTGTCTGGAGTTACAGTGTGTCCAGCCTGCTGTCACAGTGTGTCCAGCCTGCTGTCTGGAGTCACAGTGTGTCCAGCCTGCTGTCTGGAGTCACAGTGTGTCCAGCCTGCTGTCTGGAGTCACAGTGTGTCCAGCCTGCTGTCTGGAGTCACAGTGTGTCCAGCCTGCTGTCTGGAGTCACAGTGTGTCCAGCCTGCTGTCTGGAGTCACAGTGTGTCCAGCCTGCTGTCTGGAGTCACAGTGTGTCCAGCCTGCTGTCTGGAGTCACAGTGTGTCCAGCCTGCTGTCTGGAGTTACAGTGTGTCCAGCCTGTTGTCTGGAGTCACAGTGTGTCCAGCCTGTTGTCTGGAGTCACAGTGTGTCCAGCCTGCTGTCTGGAGTTACAGTGTGTCCAGCCTGCTGTCTGGAGTCACAGTGTGTCCAGCCTGCTGTCTGGAGTTACAGTGTGTCCAGCCTGCTGTCTGGAGTTACAGTGTGTCCAGCCTGCTGTCTGGAGTTACAGTGTGTCCAGCCTGCTGTCTGGAGTTACAGTGTGTCCAGCCTGCTGTCTGGAGTCACAGTGTGTCCAGCCTGCTGTCTGGAGTTACAGTGTGTCCAGGCTGCTGTCTGGAGTTAGTGTGTCCAGCCTGTTGTCTGGAGTTACGGTGTGTCCAGCCTGCTGTCTGGAGTTACGGTGTGTCCAGCCTGTTGTCTGGAGTTACGGTGTGTCCAGCCTGCTGTCTGGAGTTACGGTGTGTCCAGCCTGCTGTCTGGAGTCACGGTGTGTCCAGCCTGCTGTCTGGAGTCACAGTGTGTCCAGCCTGCTGTTTGGAGTTAGTGTGTCCAGCCTGCTGTCTGGAGTTACAGTGTGTCCAGCCTGCTGTCTGGAGTCACAGTGTGTCCAGCCTGCTGTCTGGAGTCACAGTGTGTCCAGCCTGCTGTTTGGAGTTACAGTGTGTCCAGCCTGCTGTCTGGAGTTACAGTGTGTCCAGCCTGCTGTCTGGAGTTACAGTGTGTCCAGCCTGCTGTCTGGAGTTACAGTGTGTCCAGCCTGCTGTCTGGAGTTACAGTGTGTCCAGCCTGCTGTCTGGAGTTACAGTGTGTCCAGCCTGCTGTCTGGAGTTACAGTGTGTCCAGCCTGCTGTCCTGAGTCACAGTGTGTCCAGCCTGCTGTCTGGAGTTAATGTGTCCAGCCTGCTGTCTGGAGTCACAGTGTGTCCAGTCTGGAGTTACAGTGTGTCCAGTCTGGAGTTACAGTGTGTCCAGTCTGGAGTTACAGTGTGTCCAGTCTGGAGTTACAGTGTGTCCAGTCTGGAGTTACAGTGTGTCCAGTCTGGAGTTACAGTGTGTCCAGTCTGGAGTTACAGTGTGTCCAGTCTGGAGTTACAGTGTGTCCAGTCTGGAGTTACAGTGTGTCCAGTCTGGAGTTACAGTGTGTCCAGCCTGCTGTCTGGAGTCTCAGTGTGTCCAGCCTGCTGTCTGGAGTTAGTTTTAATGCAGTGTCTCTTTCACGCAGATTCTCCATCTCGGACTCCTGTTCTGGTTGGTTCTGATGAGTTTGACAAATGTCTGAACAACGACAAGTTCTCTCATGAAGAATACAGCAACGGAGCTCTGTCAGTCCTGCAGTACCCGTATGGTAAGAACCTACTGTTATAACATGTTATAACCTGCTGTTATACTGTCAGTCCTACAGTACCCGTATGGTAAGAACCTACTGTTATAACCTGTTATAACCTCCTGTTATACTGTCAGTCCTGCAGTACCCGTATGGTAAGAACCTACTGTTATAACCTGTTATAACCTACTGTTATACTGTCAGTCCTACAGTACCCGTATGGTAAGAACCTACTGTTATAACCTGTTATAACCTCCTGTTATACTGTCAGTCCTACAGTACCCGTATGGTAAGAACCTACTGTTATAACCTGTTATAACCTCCTGTTATACTGTCAGTCCTACAGTACCCGTATGGTAAGAACCTACTGTTATAACATGTTATAACCTGCTGTTATACTGTCAGTCCTACAGTACCCGTATGGTAAGAACCTACTGTTATAACATGTTATAACCTGCTGTTATACTGTCAGTCCTACAGTACCCGTATGGTAAGAACCTACTGTTATAACCTGTTATAACCTCCTGTTATACTGTCAGTCCTGCAGTACCCGTATGGTAAGAACCTACTGTTATAACCTGTTATAACCTACTGTTATACTGTCAGTCCTACAGTACCCGTATGGTAAGAACCTACTGTTATAACCTGTTATAACCTCCTGTTATACTGTCAGTCCTACAGTACCCGTATGGTAAGAACCTACTGTTATAACCTCCTGTTATACTGTCAGTCCTACAGTACCCGTATGGTAAGAACCTACTGTTATAACATGTTATAACCTGCTGTTATACTGTCAGTCCTACAGTACCCGTATGGTAAGAACCTACTGTTATAACCTACTGTTATAACCTCCTGTTATACTGTCAGTCCTACAGTACCCGTATGGTAAGAACCTACTGTTATAACATGTTATAACCTACTGTTATAACCTGCTGTTATACTGTCAGTCCTGCAGTACCCGTATGGTAAGAACCTACTGTTATAACCTCCTGTTATACTGTCAGTCCTACAGTACCCGTATGGTAAGAACCTACTGTTATAACATGTTATAACCTACTGTTATAACCTCCTGTTATACTGTCAGTCCTACAGTACCCGTATGGTAAGAACCTACTGTTATAACCTGTTATAACCTACTGTTATAACCTGCTGTTATACTGTCAGTCCTACAGTACCCGTATGGTAAGAACCTACTGTTATAACCTGTTATAACCTACTGTTATAACCTGCTGTTATACTGTCAGTCCTGCAGTACCCGTATGGTAAGAACCTACTGTTATAACCTGTTATAACCTACTGTTATAACCTGCTGTTATACTGTCAGTCCTGCAGTACCCGTATGGTAAGAACCTACTGTTATAACCTGTTATAACCTACTGTTATAACCTGCTGTTATACTGTCAGTCCTGCAGTACCCGTATGGTAAGAACCTACTGTTATAACATGTTATAACCTCCTGTTATAACCTCCTGTAATACTGTCAGTCCTACAGTACCCGTATGGTAAGAACCTACTGTTATAACATGTTATAACCTACTGTTATAACCTGCTGTTATACTGTCAGTCCTGCAGTACCCGTATGGTAAGAACCTACTGTTATAACATGTTATAACCTACTGTTATAACCTGCTGTTATACTGTCAGTCCTGCAGTACCCGTATGGTAAGAACCTACTGTTATAACCTGTTATAACCTCCTGTTATACTGTCAGTCCTGCAGTACCCGTATGGTAAGAACCTACTGTTATAACATGTTATAACCTGTTATAACCTCCTAGTATACTGTTATAACATGTTATAACCTGTTATAACCTAGTATAAAATCCTAACCACCTCTTCTTGTTTTACCATGTTGTTAAAAATGACATGGAAATGCATTGTTGATTTATAATAGTACAAGTTATTGAGTTTGTTTGATTGATTGACTGGTTCCTCTCTCTGTTCCCCAGACAACGGGTACTACTACCAATACAGTAAGCGTTACCGTGGGCGACGCGGCGTGGCGGAGGTCTCTCTGCTGAAGGGTGGTGGTGCAGTGGGGGAGAGGAGGAGGAAGGATCCGGTCCTGTTACTGCCCTGGTGGAAAGAGATTCTAGGGACCATGGTGTTCTGTATCGCTGCTACCACCTACATAGTCAGGAAGTTCTTCCAACCCCCCGCCCCGGTGGAGTACATACGGGTACGAACACACGCCGCCTTCACATGTCAGCCACAGACGGTTTCTTCCTGTTCTTCATTAGTGCACACCGTAGCAAAATGTTTCGCAGCGGATATGTTCAAGGCGTTTCCAGTTTAGTTTTCATCGTCTGTTTGGTGTCTGGTGAATACGACCCTGTACGTAGAGGGGGGTGGGGGTGGGGGGGAGGGGGAGGGCGGTGTTCAGAAGTGTTTTTTGTTGTATATTGTTGGTTCTGGATCAATGTTAATTAATAATCCCGTCTCTATCCTGATCTCCGTAGCAACGCAAGGAGTCGGAGACTCAGTGTCAGACAGACAGCAAGTATGACCTTGAGGTGGCCGAACCCAAAGAGACGGTTGTCATGGAGACCCGCCCCAGTGAATATGTATCCAGGTATCGTACGGTGTTGACAACTGATTCACTAAAGCTACGTCCAAAATGGAACCCTACTCATACTGATGCCCCCCAGTATTGATACTGTATAGTAGCTGATAGCCCCCCTAGTATTCATACTGTACAGTAGCTGATAGCCCCCTAGTATTCATACTGTACAGTAGCTGATAGCCCCCCCTAGTATTCATACTGTACAGTAGCTGATAGCCCCCCTAGTATTCATACTGTACAGTAGCTGATAGCCCCCCAGTATTGATACTGTATAGTAGCTGATAGCCCCCCAGTATTGATACTGTATAGTAGCTGATAGCCCCCCCCAGTATTGATACTGTATAGTAGCTGATAGCCCCCCAGTATTGATACTGTATAGTAGCTGATGGCCCCCCCAGTATTGATACTGTATAGTAGCTGATAGCCCCCCCAGTATTGATACTGTATTGTAGCTGATGGCCCCCCCAGTATTGATACTGTATAGTAGCTGATAGCCCCCCAGTATTGATACTGTATAGTAGCTGATAGCCCCCCCCAGTATTGATACTGTATAGTAGCTGATAGCCCCCCCAGTATTGATACTGTATAGTAGCTGATAGCCCCCCCAGTATTGATACTGTATTGTAGCTGATGGCCCCCCCAGTATTGATACTGTATAGTAGCTGATAGCCCCCCCCCAGTATTGATACTGTATAGTAGCTGATAGCCCCCCCCGGTATTGATACTGTATAGTAGCTGATAGCCCCCCAGTATTGATACTGTATAGTAGCTGATAGCCCCCCAGTATTGATACTGTACAGTAGCTGATAGCCCCCCAGTATTCATACTGTACAGTAGCTGATAGCCCCCTAGTATTCATACTGTACAGTAGCTGATAGCCCCCCAGTATTGATACTGTATAGTAGCTGATAGCCCCCCAGTATTGATACTGTATAGTAGCTGATAGCCCCCAGTATTGATACTGTATAGTAGCTGATAGCCCCCCAGTATTGATACTGTATAGTAGCTGATGGCCCCCAGTATTGATACTGTATAGTAGCTGATAGCCCCCCAGTATTGATACTGTATTGTAGCTGATGGCCCCCCAGTATTGATACTGTATAGTAGCTGATAGCCCCCCAGTATTGATACTGTATAGTAGCTGATAGCCCCCCCAGTATTGATACTGTATAGTAGCTGATAGCCCCCCAGTATTGATACTGTATAGTAGCTGATAGCCCCCCAGTATTGATACTGTATTGTAGCTGATGGCCCCCCAGTATTGATACTGTATAGTAGCTGATAGCCCCCCAGTATTGATACTGTATAGTAGCTGATAGCCCCCCAGTATTGATACTGTATAGTAGCTGATAGCCCCCCAGTATTGATACTGTATAGTAGCTGATAGCCCCCCAGTATTGATACTGTATAGTAGCTGATGGCCCCCCAGTATTGATACTGTATAGTAGCTGATAGCCCCCCAGTATTGATACTGTATTGTAGCTGATGGCCCCCAGTATTGATACTGTATAGTAGCTGATAGCCCCCCAGTATTGATACTGTATAGTAGCTGATAGCCCCCCAGTATTGATACTGTATAGTAGCTGATAGCCCCCCAGTATTGATACTGTATAGTAGCTGATAGCCCCCCAGTATTGATACTGTATTGTAGCTGATGGCCCCCCAGTATTGATACTGTATAGTAGCTGATAGCCCCCCCAGTATTGATACTGTATAGTAGCTGATAGCCCCCCAGTATTAATACTGTATAGTAGCTGATAGCCCCCCAGTATTGATACTGTATAGTAGCTGATAGCCCCCCAGTATTGATACTGTATAGTAGCTGATGGCCCCCCAGTATTGATACTGTATAGTAGCTGATAGCCCCCCCAGTATTGATACTGTATTGTAGCTGATGGCCCCCCCAGTATTGATACTGTATAGTAGCTGATAGCCCCCCCCCAGTATTGATACTGTATAGTAGCTGATAGCCCCCCAGTATTGATACTGTATAGTAGCTGATAGCCCCCCAGTATTGATACTGTATAGTAGCTGATAGCCCCCCAGTATTGATACTGTATTGTAGCTGATGGCCCCCCAGTATTGATACTGTATAGTAGCTGATAGCCCCCCAGTATTGATACTGTATAGTAGCTGATAGCCCCCCAGTATTGATACTGTATAGTAGCTGATAGCCCCCCCAGTATTGATACTGTATAGTAGCTGATAGCCCCCCAGTATTGATACTGTATAGCAGCTGATAGCCCCCCAGTGTTGATACTGTATAGTAGCTGATAGCCCCCCAGTATTGATACTGTATAGTAGCTGATAGCCCCCCAGTATTGATACTGTATAGTAGCTGATAGCCCCCCAGTATTGATACTGTATAGTAGCTGATAGCCCCCCCCAGTATTGATACTGTATAGTAGCTGATAGCCCCCCACCCAGTATTGATACTGTATAGTAGCTGATAGCCCCCCAGTATTGATACTGTATAGTAGCTGATAGCTCCCCCCAGTATTGATACTGTATAGTGGCTGATAGCCCTCCCCAGTATTGATACTGTATAGTAGCTGATAGCCCCCCCAGTATTGATACTGTATAGTAGCTGATAGCCCCCCCCAGTATTGATACTGTATAGTAGCTGATAGCCCCCCAGTATTGATACTGTATAGTAGCTGATAGCCCCCCAGTATTGATACTGTATAGTAGCTGATAGCCCCCCAGTATTGATACTGTATAGTAGCTGATAGCCCCCCCAGTATTGATACTGTATAGTAGCTGATAGCCCCCCCAGTATTGATACTGTATTGTAGCTGATGGCCCCCAGTATTGATACTGTATAGTAGCTGATAGCCCTCCCCAGTATTGATACTGTATAGTAGCTGATAGCCCCCCAGTATTGATACTGTATAGTAGCTGATAGCCCCCCAGTATTGATACTGTATAGTAGCTGATAGCCCCCCAGTATTGATACTGTATAGTAGCTGATAGCCCCCCCAGTATTGATACTGTATAGTAGCTGATAGCCCCCCAGTATTGATACTGTATAGTAGCTGATGCCCCCCAGTATTGATACTGTATAGTAGCTGATAGCCCCCAGTATTGATACTGTATAGTAGCTGATAGCCCCCCAGTATTGATACTGTATAGTAGCTGATAGCCCCCCCAGTATTGATACTGTATAGTAGCTGATAGCCCCCCAGTATTGATACTGTATAGTAGCTGATAGCCCCCCAGTATTGATACTGTATAGTAGCTGATAGCCCCCCAGTATTGATACTGTATAGTAGCTGATAGCCCCCCAGTATTGATACTGTATAGTAGCTGATAGCCCCCCTTATCTGTGTCCATTCGACAATAGAGTCCTCCTCCTCTTCTGTCTGTCTCCCAGGTACCTGACAGACTTTGAGCCGGTACAGTGTCTGGGTCGAGGAGGGTTCGGTGTCGTGTTTGAGGCTCGGAACCAGGTGGACGACTGCAACTATGCTATCAAGAGGATCCGCCTTCCCAACAGGTAACGGGCTTCAGCATTGTTACAAACGAAGTACCTGTGTTTACTGAACCCGCTAGCCTGTGTATTGACCAGCTCTTACCCAACAGAGAGCTGGCCAGGGAGAAGGTGATGAGAGAGGTGAAGGCTCTGGCCAAGCTGGAACACCCAGGGATCATCCGTTACTTCAACGCCTGGCAGGAGAGCCCTCCAGAGGGCTGGCAGGAGGGACAGGACCAGCGCTGGCTGGAGGAGAGGTAGGAACTATTACAGTGTAACACCAGGCAGGAGAGCCCTCCAGAGGGCTGGCAGGAGGGACAGGACCAGCGCTGGCTGGAGGAGAGGTAGGAACTATTACAGTGTAACACCAGGCAGGAGAGCCCTCCAGAGGGCTGGCAGGAGGGACAGGACCAGCGCTGGCTGGAGGAGAGGTAGGAACTATTACAGTGTAACACCAGGCAGGAGAGCCCTCCAGAGGGCTGGCAGGAGGGACAGGACCAGCGCTGGCTGGAGGAGAGGTAGGAACCATAATGATGTAACACCAGGTAGGAACTATTACAGTGTAACACCAGGCAGGAGAGCCCTCCAGAGGGCTGGCAGGAGGGACAGGACCAGCGCTGGCTGGAGGAGAGGTAGGAACTATTACAGTGTAACACCAGGCAGGAGAGCCCTCCAGAGGGCTGGCAGGAGGGACAGGACCAGCGCTGGCTGGAGGAGAGGTAGGAACTATTACAGTGTAACACCAGGCAGGAGAGCCCTCCAGAGGGCTGGCAGGAGGGACAGGACCAGCGCTGGCTGGAGGAGAGGTAGGAACCATAATGATGTTACACCAGGTAGGAACTATTACAGTGTAACACCAGGCAGGAGAGCCCTCCAGAGGGCTGGCAGGAGGGACAGGACCAGCGCTGGCTGGAGGAGAGGTAGGAACTATTACAGTGTAACACCAGGCAGGAGAGTTTCCCCCCCCCCCTAAGGCCTGGCTGGGGGGAACTTTTTGTCAGAAATGGACAGCCGTTAATTGAGCGAGAGTCACAGTTGATGTCGGAAGTTTACATACACTTATGTTGGAGTCATTAAAACTCGTTTTTCAACCACTCCACAAATGTCTTGTTTACAAACTATAGTTTTGGCAAGTCGGTTAGGACATCTACTTTGTGCGGGACACAAGTCATTTTTCCAACAGTTGTTTACAGACAGATTATTTCACTTATAATTCACTGTATCACAAGTCCAGTGGGTCAGAAGTTTACATCCACTAAGTTGACTGTGCCTTTAAACAGCTTGGAAAATTCTAGAAAATTATGTCATGGCTTCAGAAGCTTCTGATAGGCTAATTGACATAATTTGAGCCAATTAGAGGTGTACCTGTGGATGTATTTAAAGGCCTACCTTCAAACTCAGTGCCACTTTGCGTTACATCATGGGAAAATCTAAAGAAATCAGCCAAGACCTCAGAAAAAATATAGTAGACCTCCACAAGTCTGGTTCATCCTTGGGAGCAATTTCCAAACGCCTGAAGGTACCATGTTCATCTGTACAAACAATAGTATGCAAGTATAAACACCATGGGACCATGCAGCCGTCATACCGCTCAGGAAGGAGACGCGTTCTGTCTCCTAGAGATGAATGTACTTTGGTGTTAAAAGTGCAAATCAATCCCAGAACAACAGCAAAGGACCTTGTCAAGATGCTGGAGGAAACAGGTACAAAAGTATCTATATCCACAGTAAAACGAGTCCTATATCGACATAACCTGAAATGCCACTCAGCAAGGAAGAAGCCACTGCTCCAAAACCGCCATAAAAAAGCCAGACTGCAGTTTGCAACTGCACATGGGGACAAAGATCGTACTTTTTGGAGAAATGTCCTCTGGTCTGAACAAAAATAGAACTGTTTGGCCATAATGACCACCGTTATGATCGGAGGATAAAGAGGGAGGCTTGCAAGCCAAAGAATACCATCCCAACCGTGAAGCACGGGGGTGGCAGCATCATGGCCCTCGCTACATATTCGTCGCCAGACCCACTGGCTCCAGGTCATCTACAAGTCCATGCTAGGTAAAGCTCCGCCTTATCTCAGTTCACTGGTCACGATGGCAACACCCATCCGTAGCACGCGCTCCAGCAGGTGTATCTCACTGATCATCCCTAAAGCCAACACCTCATTTGGCCTCCTTTCGTTCCAGCTCTCTGCTGCCTGTGACTGGAACGAATTGCAAAAATCGCTGAAGTTGGAGACTTTTATCTCCCTCACCAACTTCAAACATCAGCTATCTGAGCAGCTAACCGATCGCTGCAGCTGTCCATAGTCTATCGGTAAATAGCCCACCCATTTTCACCTACCTCATCCCCATACTGTTTTTATTTATTTACTTTTCTGCTCTTTTGCACACCAATATCTCTACCTGTACATGACCATCTGATCATTTATCACTCCAGTGTTAATCTGCAAAATTGTAATTATTCGCCTACCTCCTCATGCCTTTTGCACACAATGTATTTAGACTCCCCTTTTTTTCTACTGTGTTATTGACTTGTTAATTGTTTACTCCATGTGTAACTCTGTGTTGTCTGTTCACACTGCTATGCTTTATCTTGGCCAGGTCGCAGTTGCAAATGAGAACTTGTTCTCAACTAGCCTACCTGGTTAAATAAAGGTGTTCTCAACTAGCCTACCTGGTTAAATAAAGGTGTTCTCAACTGGCCTACCTGGTTAAATAAAGGTGTTCTCAACTAGTCTACCTGGTTAAATAAAGGTGTTCTCAACTAGCCTACCTGGTTAAATAAAGGTGTTCTCAACTAGTCTACCTGGTTAAATAAAGGTGTTCTCAACTAGCCTACCTGGTTAAATAAAGGTGTTCTCAACTAGTCTACCTGGTTAAATAAAGGTGTTCTCAACTAGCCTACCTGGTTAAATAAAGGTGTTCTCAACTAGCCTACCTGGTTAAATAAAGGTGTTCTCAACTAGCCTACCTGGTTAAATAAAGGTGTTCTCAACTGGCCTACCTGGTTAAATTAAGGTGTTCTCAACTAGTCTACCTGGTTAAATAAAGGTGTTCTCAACTAGCCTACCTGGTTAAATAAAGGTGTTCTCAACTAGCCTACCTGGTTAAATAAAGGTGTTCTCAACTAGCCTACCTGGTTAAATAAAGGTGTTCTCACCTAGCCTACCTGGTTAAATAAAGGTGTTCTCAACTGGCCTACCTGGTTAAATAAAGGTGTTCTCAACTGGCCTACCTGGTTAAATAAAGGTGTTCTCAACTGGCCTACCTGGTTAAATAAAGGTGTTCTCAACTGGCCTACCTGGTTAAATAAAGGTGTTCTCAACTGGCCTACCTGGTTAAATAAAGGTGTTCTCAACTGGCCACCTGGTTAAATAAAGGTGTTCTCAACTAGCCTACCTGGTTAACTAAAGGTGTTCTCAACTGACCTACCTGGTTAAATAAAGGTGAAATAAAATAATGTTGTGGGGGTGCTTTGCTGCAGGAGGGACTGGTGCACTTCACAAAATATATGGCATCATGAGGATGGAAAATTATGTGGATATATTGAAGCAACATCTCAAGACATCAGTCAGGAAGTTAAAGCTTGGTCACAAATGGGTCTTCCAAATGAACAATGACCCCAAGCGTACTTCCAAAGTTGTGACAAAATGGCTGAAGGACAACAAAGTCAAGGTATTGGAGTGGCCATCACAAAGCCCTGACCTCAATCCTATAGAGAATGTGTGTGCAGAACTGAAAAGGTGTGTGTGAGCAAGGAGGCCTACAAACCTGACCCAAAATTCACCCAACTTATTGTGGGAAGCTTGTGGAAGGCGCACCGAAACGTTTGACACCAAGTTAAACAATTTAAAGGCAATGTTACCAAATACTAATTGAGTATATGTAAACTTCTGACCCACTGGGAATGTGATGAAAGAAATAAAAGCTGAAATAAATAATTCTCTCTACTATTATTCTGACATTTTACATTATTAAATAAAGTGGTGATCCTAACTGACCTAAGAAAGGGAATATTTACTATGATTAAATGTCAGGAATTGTGGAAAACTGAGTTTAAATGTATTTGGCTAAGGTGTAAACTGAGTTTAAATGTGTTTGGCTGAGGTGTAAACTGAGTTTAAATGTGTTTGGCTAAGGTGTAAACTGAGTTTAAATGTATTTGGCTGAGGTGTAAACTGAGTTTAAATGTGTTTGGCTGAGGTGTAAACTGAGTTTAAATGTATTTGGCTGAGGTGTAAACTGAGTTTAAATGTATTTGGCTGAGGTGTAAACTGAGTTTACATGTATTTGGCTAAGGTGTAAACTGAGTTTAAATGTATTTGGCTGAGGTGTAAACTGAGTTTAAATGTGTTTGGCTGAGGTGTAAACTGAGTTTAAATGTATTTGGCTGAGGTGTAAACTGAGTTTAAATGTATTTGGCTGAGGTGTAAACTGAGTTTACATGTATTTGGCTAAGGTGTAAACTGAGTTTAAATGTATTTGGCTGAGGTGTAAACTGAGTTTAAATGTGTTTGGCTGAGGTGTAAACTGAGTTTAAATGTATTTGGCTGAGGTGTAAACTGAGTTTAAATGTATTTGGCTGAGGTGTAAACTGAGTTTAAATGTATTTGGCTAAGGTGTAAACTGAGTTTAAATGTATTTGGCTGAGGTGTAAACTGAGTTTAAATGTATTTGGCTGAGGTGTAAACTGAGTTTAAATGTATTTGGCTGAGGTGTAAACTCAGTTTACATGTATTTGGCTGAGGTGTAAACTCAGTTTACATGTATTTGGCTGAGGTGTAAACTCAGTTTACATGTATTTGGCTGAGGTGTAAACTCAGTTTACATGTATTTGGCTGAGGTGTAAACTGAGTTTACATGTATTTGGCTGAGGTGTAAACTCAGTTTACATGTATTTGGCTGAGGTGTAAACTCAGTTTACATGTATTTGGCTGAGGTGTAAACTGAGTTTACATGTATTTGGCTAAGGTGTAAACTGAGTTTACATGTATTTGGCTAAGGTGTAAACTGAGTTTAAATGTATTTGGCTGAGGTGTAAACTGAGTTTAAATGTATTTGGCTAAGGTGTAAACTGAGTTTAAATGTATTTGGCTAAGGTGTAAACTGAGTTTAAATGTATTTGGCTGAGGTGTAAACTGAGTTTAAATGTATTTGGCTGAGGTGTAAACTGAGTTTAAATGTATTTGGCTGAGGTGTAAACTCAGTTTACATGTATTTGGCTGAGGTGTAAACTCAGTTTACATGTATTTGGCTGAGGTGTAAACTCAGTTTACATGTATTTGGCTGAGGTGTAAACTGAGTCTAAATGTATTTGGCTGAGGTGTAAGTAAACCTCCCGACTGGAAACTGTATGTTTCTAGAACCCATTGATCCTCGTCTCCATCTTGTTTAATGATGGTTGAAGCCATTTCCGTTCCTGTATGAAGTAGGATGATGGTGATCGTAATATTCCTCTCCTCTCTCTCAGCACTACCGACTGGCCTCTGAGCTCCCCCGACCACATGGAGGTGCTGTCTGTCAAAGTGCCCATCTCGTCTGTCTCCAGCCCTGTGAGTTCTGCGTCTGGGCTGGACGGGGCCTTCATGACTGACCACGACCAATCCATGCTCTCCAGATCCGTAGGCGGGGCCATGGGATTTGGCTGTGGGGCTATGGACTTCAGAGTTGGGACTGACATCCCCTTCCCCCTGCTGATTGGTCAGGACAGTATGATGTCAGAGCTGGATAGCCAACCAGACGCAGAGGCCTCGACTTCAGACACTCCCCACTCCTTTGAGCTATGCCCCCCCCGCGGCCCCAGCGACTGCACCTCGTCCTCCTTTGACATCGTGTTCGAGGACTCGGGCTGCGACCGTGACGCCGACCCTGACCCTGAGGTCATGATCCCCTCAGAAGCATCCGGATTGGCCAGTACCCCGCTCACTGAGAAGGCTAGCTCCTCCTCCTCCCACACCAGAAGAACCGACCCTTTCCCCGTACCCGTCCCACCCTCCTCCCCCTCCATCCCTCCCTCCTCCTCTCCTCCACGCCCCACCTCCCTCTCCCTCTGCCTGGCCCCAAGCCCCTCCCGGACCCCGCCAACTCTGCGGCCCCAACCCTCTCCTAAAGTCTACTTGTACATTCAGATGCAGCTGTGTCGTAAAGACACCTTGAAGGATTGGATGTCTCAGAGATGTCTGCCTGAACACAGGGAACATTCTCAGTGTCTGGGCATATTTCTGCAGATCTCTGAAGCCGTTCACTTCCTCCACAGCAAGGGCCTGATGCACAGAGACCTCAAGGTGAGGACTTTGACACAGATACATACACACACAGGAATGAAGACACATGCACAGACAGATGGACACCCACCCACACAATCCCCAGCCCTACCTTCACCAGTATCTAACAATTCTCTCTCTCCCTCTCCTCTCTCATCCTTCTTTCTCCTCTCTCCCTCTCCTCTCTCCTCCTTCCCTCTCCTCCTTCCCTCTCCTCCTTCCCTCTCCTCCTTCCCTTTCTCCTCTCTCCCTCTCCTCCTTCTCCCTCTCCTCTCTTCTCTCCTCTTTCCTCCTCTCTCTTCCTTCCCTCTCTCCTTCTCCCTCTCCTCTCTTCTCTCCTCTTTCCTCCTCTCTTCCTTCCCTCTCTCCTCTCTCCCCCTCCTCTTCTCCTTCTCTCTCCTCTCTCTCCCTCCTCGCTCCTCCAGCCCTCCAATATCTTCTTCACAGTAGATGATGTGGTGAAGGTTGGAGACTTTGGTCTGGTGACAGCCATGGACCAGGAAGAGGATGAGGATGATTCAGGACCCCTAACTCCCATGCCCAGCTACGCCCGTCACACTGGACAAGTCGGCACCAAACTATACATGAGCCCAGAGCAGGTAAGACCGAACAGACACTACATGACCAACAGTATGTGGACACCTGCTCGTCGAGCATCTCATTCCAAAATCATGGGCATTAATATGGAGTTGGTCCCCCTTTGCTGCTATAACAGCCTCCACTCTTCTGGGAAGGCTTTCCACTAGATGTTGGAACATTGCTGCTATAACAGCCTCTACTCTTCTGGGAAGGCTTTCCACTAGATGTTGGAACATTGCTGCTATAACAGCCTCCACTCTTCTGGGAAGGCTTTCCACTAGATGTTGGAACATTGCTGCTATAACAGCCTCCACTCTTCTGGGAAGGCTTTCCACTAGATGTAGGAACATTGCTGCTATAACAGCCTCCACTCTTCTGGGAAGGCTTTCCACTAGATGTTGGAACATTGCTGCTATAACAGCCTCCACTCTTCTGGGAAGGCTTTCCACTAGATGTTGGAACATTGCTGCTATAACAGCCTCCATTCTTCTGGGAAGGCTTTCCACTAGATGTTGGAACATTGCTGCTATAACAGCCTCCACTCTTCTGGGAAGGCTTTCCACTAGATGTAGGAACATTGCTGCTATAACAGCCTCCACTCTTCTGGGAAGGCTTTCCACTAGATGTTGGAACATTGCTGCTATAACAGCCTCCACTCTTCTGGGAAGGCTTTCACTAGATGTTGGAACATTGCTGGATAACAG
The DNA here is from genome assembly GCF_023373465.1 of Oncorhynchus keta. Classification (NCBI taxonomy): domain Eukaryota; kingdom Metazoa; phylum Chordata; class Actinopteri; order Salmoniformes; family Salmonidae; genus Oncorhynchus; species Oncorhynchus keta. The sequence goes on from NC_068455.1 coordinate 1,259,560, forward strand.
CCTCCACTCTTCTGGGAAGGCTTTCCACTAGATGTTGGAACATTGCTGCTATAACAGCCTCCACTCTTCTGGGAAGGCTTTCCACTAGATGTTGGAACATTGCTGCTATAACAGCCTCCACTCTTCTGGGAAGGCTTTCCACTAGATGTTGGAACATTACTGCTATAACAGCCTCCACTCTTCTGGGAAGGCTTTCCACTAGATGTTGGAACATTGCTGCAGGGACTTGCTTCCATTCAGCCACAAGAGTATAAGTGAGGTCGTGTCCTGATGTTGGGTGATTAGGTTTGGCTCGCAGTCTGCGTTACAATTCATCCCAAAGGTGTTCGATGGGGTTGAGGTCAGAGCTCTGTGCAGGCCAGTCTTGTTCTTCCACACTGATCTCTGCAAACATTTCTGTATGGACCTCACTTTGTGAATGGGGGCATTGTCATGCTGAAACAGGAAAGGGCCTTCTCCAAACTGTTCGCACAATGTTGGAAGCACAGAATATTCTAGAATGTCATTGTATGCTGTAGCGTTATGATAGCGTCCCTTCACTGGAACTAAGGGGCCAAGGCCGAACCATTATTCCTCCTCCACCAAACTTTACAGTTGGCATTATGTATTGGGGTAGGTAGCGTTCTCCTGGCATCCACCAAACCCAGATTTGTCCATCGGACTGCCAGATGGTGAAGTGTGATTCATCAGTCCAGAGAACGCGTTTCCACTGATCCAGAGTCCATTTCATGAAGCTTGAAATTGAGCTCAAGTGCATCCTGTTTCCATCATCCTTGAGATGTTTCAACAACTTGATTGGAGTCCACCTGTGGTAAATTCAATTGATTGGACATGATTTGGAAAGGCACATACCTGTCTAAACTCAGCAAAAAAAGAAACGTCCTCTCACTGTCAATTGCGTTTATTTTCAGTAAACTTAAATGTGTATGAACATAGCATTCAACTACTGAGACATAAACTGAACAAGTTCCACAGACATGTGACTAACAGAAATGGAAAAATGTGTCCCTGAACAAAGGAGGGGGGGAGGGTCAAAATCAAAAGTAACAGTCAGTATCTGGTGTGGCCACCAGCTGCATTAGAGTACTGCAGTGCATCTCCTCCTCATGGACTGCACCAGATTTGCCAGTTCTTGCTGTGAGATGTTACCCCACTCTTCCACCAAGGCACCTGCAAGTTCCCGGACATTTCTGGGGGGAATGGCCCTAGTCCTCACCCTCCGATCAAACAGGTCCCAGACCTTTCTGGGGGGAATGGCCCTAGTCCTCACCCTCCGATCCAACAGGTCTCAGACGTGCTCAATGGGATTGAGATCTGGGCTCTTCGCTGGCCATGGCAGAACACTGACATTCCTGTCTTGCAGGAAATCACGCACAGAACGAGCAGTATGGCTGGTGGCATTGTCATGCTGGAGGGTCATGTCATGTTGAGCCTGCAGGAAGGGTACCAAATGAGGGTGGAGGATGTCTTCCCTGTAACCACAACATAACATTGATTATGTCTGCAATGACAACAAGCTCAGTCCGATGATGCTGTGACACACCGCCCCAGACCATGATGGACCCTCCACCTCCAAATCGATCCCGCTCCAGAGTACAGGCCTCGGTGTAAAGCTCATTCCATCGACGATAAACATGAATCCGACCATCACCCCTGGTGAGACAAAACCACGACGCGTCAGTGAAGAGCACTTTTTGCCAGTCCTGTCTGGTCCAGCGACGGTGGGTTTGTGCCCATAGGTGACGTTGTTACCGGTGATGTCTGGAGAGGACCTGCCTTACAACAGGCCTACAAGTCCTCAGTCCAGCCTCTCTCAGCTTATTACGGACTGTCTGAGTACTGATGGAGGGATTGTGTGTTCCTGGTGTAACTCGGGCAGTTGTTGTTGCCATCCTGTACCTGTCCCCCAGGTGTGATGTTTGGATGTACCGATCCTGAGCAGGTGTTGTTACATGTGGTCTGTCACTGCGAGGACAATCAGCTGTCCGTCCTGTCTTCCTGTAGCGCTGTCTTAGGCGTCTCACAGTACGGACATTGCAATTTATTGCCCTGGCCACATCTGCAGTCCTCATGCCTCCTTGCAGCATGCCTAAGGCACGTTCACGCAGATGAGCAGGGACCCTGGGCATCTTTCTTTTGCTGTTTTTCAGAGTCAGTAGAAAGGCCTCTTTTAGTGTCCTAAGTTTTCATAACTGTGACCTTAATTGCCTACCGTCTGTAAGCTGTTCGTGTCTTAATGACCGTTCCACCATTCATTGTTTATGGTTTATTGAACAAGCATGGGAAACAGTGTTTAAACCCTTTACAATGAAGATCTGTGAAGTTATTTGGATTTGTACGAATTATCTTGGAAAGACAGGGTCCTGAAAAAGGGACATTTATTAGTTTATATAAGGTCCCACTGTTGTCAGAGCAAAAACCAAACCATGAAGGAAATATCCGAATCAAAGGAATTCTCCGTAGAGACAGGAGGTCGAGGAACAGATCTGAGGAAGGGTTCCCCCTGTCCTGGTTCATGTAATAGATATTTTAGACTGGTAAATTGTCTGTCTGGTAACTCCTCCTGTTAGACTCGTAGAGCTGTCTAATAGAGATGTAACCAAGATGTCTATCCGTGTCTTAACCTTTTACTCTCACAAAGTAGATATCTACTCTCTTGTTACCCTGAACTGTGTAGTCTTCTAGATTAGAGTTGTTTATCTATCTAACTGTAACCATAACCTTGCTCTCTCTCCTCTCCAGTTGTCTGGTGACTTGTACTCTCACAAAGTGGATATCTACTCTCTGGGTCTGATCCTGTTTGAGCTGCTCTGTCCTTTCAGGACACAGATGGAGAGGGTCAGGGTGAGTACCATACAATGGTGAATAGTACTATATATAAACTCACCAGGGTGAATAGTACTATATATAAACTCACCGGGGTGTGTAGTACTATATATAAACTCACCGGGGTGTGTAGTACTATATATAAACTCACCAGGGTGAATAGTACTATATATAAACTCACCGGGGTGTGTAGTACTATATATAAACTCACCCGGGTGAATAGTACTATATATAAACTCACCAGGGTGAATAGTACTACAGTATTGTCCATGATACCATGTTTATCTCCAGACTCTGACTGAAGTCCGAGGGCTGCAGTTTCCTGCTGTCTTCTCCAAGAACAACGTCCAGGAGGTAAGTAGTGTATATCTGCTGTCTCTCTGGCGCCTCCTACTGTCTCTGCTGGCTCTCTGGCGCCTCCTACTGTCTCTGCTGTCTCCCTGGCGCCTCCTACTGTCTCTGCTGTCTCTCTGGCGCCTCCTACTGTCTCTGCTGTCTCTCTGGCGCCTCCTACTGTCTCTGCTGGCTCTCTGGCGCATCCTACTGTCTCTGCTTTCTGTCTGACACCTCCTACCCTCTCTGCTGGCTCTCTGTCTGACGCCTCCTACTGTCTCTGCTGGCTCTCTGTCTGACGCCTCCTACCCTCTCTGCTGGCTCTCTGTCTGACGCCTCCTACTGTCTCTGCTGGCTCTCTGGAGCCTCCTACTGTCTCTGCTGGCTCTCTGGCATCTCCTACTGTCTCTGCTGGCTCTCTGGCATCTCCTACTGTCTCTGCTGGCTCTCTGGCGCCTCCTACTACCTCTGCTGTCTGTCTGGCGCCTCCTACTGTCTCTGCTGGCTCTCTGTCTGACGCCTCCTACTGTCTCTGCTGGCTCTCTGTCTGACGCCTCCTACCCTCTCTGCTGGCTCTCTGTCTGACGCCTCCTACTGTCTCTGCTGGCTCTCTGGAGCCTCCTACTGTCTCTGCTGGCTCTCTGGCATCTCCTACTGTCTCTGCTGGCTCTCTGGCATCTCCTACTGTCTCTGCTGGCTCTCTGGCGCCTCCTACTACCTCTGCTGTCTGTCTGGCGCCTCCTACTGTCTCTGCTCTCTGTCTGACGCCTCCTACTGTCTCTGCTGTCTGTCTGGCGCCTCCTACTGTCTCTGCTGGCTCTCTGGCGCCTCCTACTGTCTCTGCTGTCCGTCTGCTTCTATCTCCTACTGTCTCTGCTGTCTGTCTGCTTCTATCTCCTACTGTCTCTGCTGTCTGTCTGCTTCTATCTCCTACTGTCTCTGCTGTCTGTCTGCTTCCATCTCCTACTGACTCTGCTGTCTGTCTGCTTCTATCTCCTACTGTCTCTGCTGTCTGTCTGCTTCCATCTCCTACTGTCTCTGCTGTCTGTCTGCTTCTATCTCCTACTGTCTCTGCTGTCTGTCTGCTTCTATCTCCTACTGTCTCTGCTGTCTGTCTGCTTCTATCTCCTACTATCTCTGCTGTCTGTCTGCTTCTATCTCCTACTGTCTCTGCTGTCTGTCTGCTTCTATCTCCTACTGTCTCTGCTGTCTGTCTGCTTCCATCTCCTACTGTCTCTGCTGTCTGTCTGCTTACATCTCCTACTGTCTCTGCTGTCTGTCTGCTTCTATCTCCTACTGTCTCTGCTGTCTGTCTGCTTCTATCTCCTACTGTCTCTGCTGTCTGTCTGCTTCTATCTCCTCCTGTCTCTGCTGTCTATCTCCTACTGTCTCTGCTGTCTGTCTGCTTCTATCTCCCACTGTCTCTGCTGTCTGTCTGCTTCTATCTCCTACTGTCTCTGCTGTCTGTCTGCTTCTATCTCCTACTGTCTCTGCTGTCTGTCTGCTTCCATCTCCTACTGTCTCTGCTGTCTGTCTGCTTCTATCTCCTACTGTCTCTGCTGTCTGTCTGCTTCTATCTCCTACTGTCTCTGCTGTCTGTCTGCTTCTATCTCCTCCTGTCTCTGCTGTCTATCTCCTACTGTCTCTGCTGTCTGTCTGCTTCTATCTCCCACTGTCTCTGCTGTCTGTCTGCTTCTATCTCCTACTGTCTCTGCTGTCTGTCTGCTTCTATCTCCTACTGTCTCTGCTGTCTGTCTGCTTCCATCTCCTACTGTCTCTGCTGTCTGTCTGCTTCTATCTCCTACTGTCTCTGCTGTCTGTCTGCTTCTATCTCCTCCTGTCTCTGCTGTCTATCTCCTACTGTCTCTGCTGTCTGTCTGCTTCTATCTCCTACTGTCTCTGCTGTCTGTCTGCTTCTATCTCCTACTGTCTCTGCTGTCTGTCTGCTTCTATCTCCTACTGTCTCTGCTGTCTGTCTGCTTCTATCTCCTACTGTCTCTGCTGTCTGTCTGCTTCTATCTCCTACTGTCTCTGCTGTCTGTCTGCTTCTATCTCCTACTGTCTCTGCTGTCTGTCTGCTCCTGTCTCTGCTGTCTATCTCCTACTGTCTCTGCTGTCTGTCTGCTTCTATCTCCCACTGTCTCTGCTGTCTGTCTGCTTCCATCTCCTACTGTCTCTGCTGTCTGTCTGCTTCTATCTCCTCCTGTCTCTGCTGTCTATCTCCTACTGTCTCTGCTGTCTGTCTGCTTCTATCTCCTACTGTCTCTGCTGTCTGTCTGCTTCCATCTCCTACTGTCTCTGCTGTCTGTCTGCTTCTATCTCCTACTGTCTCTGCTGTCTGTCTGCTTCTATCTCCTCCTGTCTCTGCTGTCTATCTCCTACTGTCTCTGCTGTCTGTCTGCTTCTATCTCCTACTGTCTCTGTTGTCTGTCTGCTTCTATCTCCTACTGTCTCTGCTGTCTGTCTGCTTCTATCTCCTACTGTCTCTGCTGTCTGTCTGCTTCTATCTCCTCCTGTCTCTGCTGTCTATCTCCTACTGTCTCTGCTGTCTGTCTGCTTCTATCTCCCACTGTCTCTGCTGTCTGTCTGCTTCTATCTCCTACTGTCTCTGCTGTCTGTCTGCTTCTATCTCCTACTGTCTCTGCTGTCTGTCTGCTTCTATCTCCTACTGTCTCTGCTGTCTGTCTGCTTCTATCTCCTACTGTCTCTGCTGTCTATCTCCTACTGTCTCTGCTGTCTGTCTCCTACTGTCTCTGCTGTCTGTCTGCTTCTATCTCCTACTTTCTCTGCTGTCTGTCTGCTTCCATCTCCTACTGTCTCTGCTGTCTGTCTCCTACTGTCTCTGCTGTCTGTCTCCTACTGTCTCTGCTGTCTGTCTCCTACTGTCTCTGCTGTCTGTCTGCTTCTGTCTCCTACTGTCTCTGCTGTCTGTCTGCTTCTATCTCCTACTGTCTCTGCTGTCTGTCTGCTTCCACCTCCTACTGTCTCTGCTGTCTGTCTGCTTCTATCTCCTACTGTCTCTGCTGTCTGTCTGCTTCTATCTCCTACTGTCTCTGCTGTCTGTCTGCTTCCATCTCCTACTGTCTCTGCTGTCTGTCTGCTTCCATCTCCTACTGTCTCTGCTGTCTGTCTGCTTCCATCTCCTACTGTCTCTGCTGTCTGTCTGCTTCCATCTCCTACTGTCTCTGCTGTCTGTCTGCTTCTATCTCCTACTGTCTCTGCTGTCTGTCTGCTTCTATCTCCTACTGTCTCTGCTGTCTGTCTGCTTCTATCTCCTACTGTCTCTGCTGTCTGTCTGCTTCTATCTCCTACTGTCTCTGCTGTCTGTCTGCTTCTATCTCCTACTGTCTCTGCTGTCTGTCTGCTTCTATCTCCTACTGTCTCTGCTGTCTGTCTGCTTCTATCTCCTACTGTCTCTGCTGTCTGTCTGCTTCTATCTCCTACTGTCTCTGCTGTCTGTCTGCTTCTATCTCCTACTGTCTCTGCTGTCTGTCTGCTTCTATCTCCTACTGTCTCTGCTGTCTGTCTGCTTCTATCTCCTACTGTCTCTGCTGTCTGTCTGCTCCTGTCTCTGCTGTCTATCTCCTACTGTCTCTGCTGTCTGTCTGCTTCTATCTCCTCCTGTCTCTGCTGTCTATCTCCTACTGTCTCTGCTGTCTGTCTGCTTCTATCTCCTACTGTCTCTGCTGTCTGTCTGCTTCTATCTCCTCCTGTCTCTGCTGTCTATCTCCTACTGTCTCTGCTGTCTGTCTGCTTCTATCTCCTACTGTCTCTGCTGTCTGTCTGCTTCTATCTCCTACTGTCTCTGCTGTCTGTCTGCTTCCATCTCCTACTGTCTCTGCTGTCTGTCTGCTTCTATCTCCTACTGTCTCTGCTGTCTGTCTGCTTCTATCTCCTACTGTCTCTGCTGTCTGTCTGCTTCCATCTCCTACTGTCTCTGCTGTCTGCCTGCTTCTATCTCCTACTGTCTCTGCTGTCTGTCTGCTTCTATCTCCTACTGTCTCTGCTGTCTGTCTCCTACTGTCTCTGCTGTCTGTCTGCTTCTATCTCCTACTGTCTCTGCTGTCTGTCTGCTTCCATCTCCTACTGTCTCTGCTGTCTGTCTGCTTCTATCTCCTACTGTCTCTGCTGTCTGTCTGCTTCTATCTCCTACTGTCTCTGCTGTCTGTCTGCTTCCATCTCCTACTGTCTCTGCTGTCTGTCTGCTTCCATCTCCTACTGTCTCTGCTGTCTGTCTGCTTCTATCTCTTACTGTCTCTGCTGTCTGTCTGCTTCTATCTCCTACTGTCTCTGCTGTCTGTCTCCTACTGTCTCTGCTGTCTGTCTGCTTCTGTCTCCTACTGTCTCTGCTGTCTGTCTGCTTCTATCTCCTACTGTCTCTGCTGTCTGTCTGCTTCCATCTCCTACTGTCTCTGCTGTCTGTCTGCTTCTATCTCCTACTGTCTCTGCTGTCTGTCTGCTTCCATCTCCTACTGTCTCTGCTGTCTGTCTGCTTCCATCTCCTACTGTCTCTGCTGTCTGTCTGCTTCCATCTCTTACTGTCTCTGCTGTCTGTCTGCTTCTATCTCCTACTGTCTCTGCTGTCTGTCTGCTTCCATCTCCTACTGTCTCTGCTGTCTGTCTGCTTCCATCTCCTACTGTCTCTGCTGTCTGTCTGCTTCCATCTCCTACTGTCTCTGCTGTCTGTCTGCTTCTATCTCTTACTGTCTCTGCTGTCTGTCTGCTTCTATCTCCTACTGTCTCTGCTGTCTGTCTCCTACTGTCTCTGCTGTCTGTCTGCTTCTGTCTCCTACTGTCTCTGCTGTCTGTCTGCTTCCATCTCCTACTGTCTCTGCTGTCTGTCTGCTTCCATCTCCTACTGTCTCTGCTGTCTGTCTGCTTCCATCTCCTACTGTCTCTGCTGTCTGTCTGCTTCTATCTCCTACTGTCTCTGCTGTCTGTCTGCTTCCATCTCCTACTGTCTCTGCTGTCTGTCTGCTTCCATCTCCTACTGTCTCTGCTGTCTGTCTGCTTCTATCTCTTACTGTCTCTGCTGTCTGTCTGCTTCTATCTCCTACTGTCTCTGCTGTCTGTCTGCTTCCATCTCCTACTGTCTCTGCTGTCTGTCTGCTTCTATCTCCTACTGTCTCTGCTGTCTGTCTGCTTCTATCTCCTACTGTCTCTGCTGTCTGTCTGCTTCTATCTCCTACTGTCTCTGCTGTCTGTCTCCTACTGTCTCTGCTGTCTGTCTGCTTCTGTCTCCTACTGTCTCTGCTGTCTGTCTGCTTCTATCTCCTACTGTCTCTGCTGTCTGTCTGCTTCCATCTCCTACTGTCTCTGCTGTCTGTCTGCTTCCATCTCCTACTGTCTCTGCTGTCTGTCTGTGCTTCCATCTCCTACTGTCTCTGCTGTCTGTCTGCTTCTATCTCTTACTGTCTCTGCTGTCTGTCTGCTTCTATCTCCTACTGTCTCTGCTGTCTGTCTGCTTCCATCTCCTACTGTCTCTGCTGTCTGTCTGCTTCTATCTCCTACTGTCTCTGCTGTCTATCTCCTACTGTCTCTGCTGTCTGTCTGCTTCCATCTCCTACTGTCTCTGCTGTCTGTCTGCTTCCATCTCCTACTGTCTCTGCTGTCTGTCTGCTTCTATCTCCTACTGTCTCTGCTGTCTGTCTGCTTCTATCTCCTACTGTCTCTGCTGTCTGTCTGCTTCTATCTCCTACTGTCTCTGCTGTCTGTCTGCTTCTATCTCCTACTGTCTCTGCTGTCTATCTCCTACTGTCTCTGCTGTCTGTCTGCTTCTATCTCCTACTGTCTCTGCTGTCTGTCTGCTTCTATCTCCTACTGTCTCTGCTGTCTGTCTGCTTCTATCTCCTCCTGTCTCTGCTGTCTATCTCCTACTGTCTCTGCTGTCTGTCTGCTTCTATCTCCTACTGTCTCTGCTGTCTGTCTGCTTCTATCTCCTACTGTCTCTGCTGTCTGTCTGCTTCTATCTCCTACTGTCTCTGCTGTCTGTCTGCTTCTATCTCCTACTGTCTCTGCTGTCTATCTCCTACTGTCTCTGCTGTCTGTCTGCTTCTATCTCCTACTGTCTCTGCTGTCTGTCTGCTTCTATCTCCTACTGTCTCTGCTGTCTGTCTGCTTCTATCTCCTACTGTCTCTGCTGTCTGTCTGCTTCCATCTCCTACTGTCTCTGCTGTCTGTCTGCTTCTATCTCCTACTGTCTCTGCTGTCTGTCTGCTTCTATCTCCTACTGTCTCTGCTGTCTGTCTGCTTCTATCTCCTCCTGTCTCTGCTGTCTATCTCCTACTGTCTCTGCTGTCTGTCTGCTTCTATCTCCTACTGTCTCTGCTGTCTGTCTGCTTGCTGTCTGTCTGCTTCTATCTCCTACTGTCTCTGCTGTCTGTCTGCTTCTATCTCCTACTGTCTCTGCTGTCTGTCTGCTTCTATCTCCTCCTGTCTCTGCTGTCTATCTCCTACTGTCTCTGCTGTCTGTCTGCTTCTATCTCCTACTGTCTCTGCTGTCTGTCTGCTTCTATCTCCTACTGTCTCTGCTGTCTGTCTGCTTCTATCTCCTACTGTCTCTGCTGTCTGTCTGCTTCTATCTCCTACTGTCTCTGCTGTCTGTCTGCTTCTATCTCCTACTGTCTCTGCTGTCTATCTCCTACTGTCTCTGCTGTCTGTCTGCTTCTATCTCCTACTGTCTCTGCTGTCTGTCTGCTTCTATCTCCTACTGTCTCTGCTGTCTGTCTGCTTCTATCTCCTACTGTCTCTGCTGTCTGTCTGCTTCTATCTCCTACTGTCTCTGCTGTCTGTCTGCTTCTATCTCCTACTGTCTCTGCTGTCTGTCTGCTTCCATCTCCTACTGTCTCTGCTGTCTGTCTGCTTCTATCTCCTACTGTCTCTGCTGTCTGTCTGCTTCTATCTCCTACTGTCTCTGCTGTCTGTCTGCTTCTATCTCCTACTGTCTCTGCTGTCTGTCTGCTTCTATCTCCTACTGTCTCTGCTGTCTATCTCCTATTGTCTCTGCTGTCTGTCTGCTTCCATCTCCTACTGTCTCTGCTGTCTGTCTGCTTCTATCTCCTACTGTCTCTGCTGTCTGTCTGCTTCCATCTCCTACTGTCTCTGCTGTCTGTCTGCTTCTATCTCCTACTGTCTCTGCTGTCTGTCTGCTTCTATCTCCTACTGTCTCTGCTGTCTGTCTGCTTCTATCTCCTACTGTCTCTGCTGTCTGTCTGCTTCTATCTCCTACTGTCTCTGCTGTCTATCTCCTTTTGTCTCTGCTGTCTGTCTGCTTCCATCTCCTACTGTCTCTGCTGTCTGTCTGCTTCTATCTCCTACTGTCTCTGCTGTCTGTCTGCTTCTATCTCCTACTGTCTCTGCTGTCTGTCTGCTTCCATCTCCTACTGTCTCTGCTGTCTGTCTGCTTCCATCTCCTACTGTCTCTGCTGTCTGTCTGCTTCTATCTCCTACTGTCTCTGCTGTCTGTCTGCTTCTATCTCCTACTGTCTCTGCTGTCTGTCTGCTTCTGTCTCCTACTGTCTCTGCTGTCTGTCTGCTTCTATCTCCTACTGTCTCTGCTGTCTGTCTGCTTCTATCTCCTACTGTCTCTGCTGTCTATCTCCTACTGTCTCTGCTGTCTGTCTGCTTCTATCTCCTACTGTCTCTGCTGTCTGTCTGCTTCTATCTCCTCCTGTCTCTGCTGTCTATCTCCTACTGTCTCTGCTGTCTGTCTGCTTCTATCTCCTACTGTCTCTGCTGTCTGTCTGCTTCTATCTCCTACTGTCTCTGCTGTCTGTCTGCTTCTATCTCCTACTGTCTCTGCTGTCTGTCTGCTTCCATCTCCTACTGTCTCTGCTGTCTGTCTGCTTCCATCTCCTACTGTCTCTGCTGTCTGTCTGCTTCCATCTCCTACTGTCTCTGCTGTCTGTCTGCTTCTATCTCCTACTGTCTCTGCTGTCTGTCTGCTTCTATCTCCTACTGTCTCTGCTGTCTGTCTGCTTCTATCTCCTACTGTCTCTGCTGTCTGTCTGCTTCCATCTCCTGGTCCAAATGGAGAATTAAATAACAGGCAAAACCACTGATACAATAATATAATAGATGGAATAAAATACAATCATGTCATGAAATATACTACTCTTAGGAAATGAATAAGTGTTGTATCTGATCAGTTGGGTATGTTTTGATATTGATCAGATCGTAGCGATCAGATCGTAGTGATCAGATCGTAGCGATCAGATCGTAGCGATCAGAACGTAGCGATCAGAACGTAGCGATCAGAACGTAGCGATCAGAACGTAGCGATCAGAACGTAGAACGTAGCGATCAGATCGTAGCGATCAGATCGTAGCGATCAGATCGTAGCGATCAGAACGTAGCGATCAGAACGTAGCGATCAGAACGTAGCGATCAGAACGTAGTGATCAGAACGTAGCGATCAGAACGTAGCGATCAGAACGTAGCGATCAGAACGTTGTGATCAGAACGTAGCGATCAGAACGTAGCGATCAGAACGTAGAACGTAGCGATCAGAACGTAGCGATCAGAACGTAGAACGTAGCGATCAGATCGTAGCGATCAGAACGTAGCGATCAGAACGTAGCGATCAGAACGTAGCGATCAGAACGTAGTGATCAGAACGTAGCGATCAGAACGTAGCGATCAGAACGTAGAACGTAGCGATCAGAACGTAGCGATCAGAACGTAGCGATCAGAACGTAGCGATCAGAACGTAGCGATCAGATCGTAGCGATCAGAACGTAGCGATCAGAACGTAGCGATCAGAACGTAGCGATCAGAACGTAGAACGTAGCGATCAGATCGTAGCGATCAGAACGTAGCGATCAGAACGTAGCGATCAGAACGTAGCGATCAGATCGTAGCGATCAGAACGTAGCGATCAGAACGTAGCGATCAGAACGTAGCGATCAGAACGTAGCGATCAGAACGTAGCGATCAGATCGTAGCGATCAGATCGTAGCCATCAGATCGTAGCGATCAGAACGTAGCGATCAGAACGTAGCGATCAGATCGTAGTGTGTGGTGTCATGTACCCTGATGTGTCTCTCCTGTGTACTCTAGCTGGGCATGGTCCGTAGCATGCTGTCCCTTAACCCGGCGGAGCGTCCTGAGGCTGCTGACATCACGGAGGAGCCTCTGTTTCAGGAACTGGAAGTCCCGTGTCGCCTGGCGGTCCGACAACGATCCCGGACATACAGCGCCTCGTCAGCCGGATGGCCTGCACGCACCTCTATAGCCTCTTCCTGAACACACACACACACACGAACGCAACACACACGAACGCAACACGCACACGCAACACACACACACACACACACGAACGCAACACGCACACGCAACACACACACACGCAACACACACACGCAACACACACACGAACGCAACACACACGAACGCAACACACGAACGCAACACACGAACGCAACACACGCAACACACACACGCAACACACACACACACACACACATGCCAGTCACCCCTGTTCCCCCATTCTCAGTCTAATGCCAGACAGAACCTCCTCCTTCTGACACACCACCAAAGAGACCCTGTTGGACATCTCTCACATCGTTCCTACAGTAACCCGACTACAGTAACCCGACTACAGTAACCCGACTACAGTAACCCGGCTACAGTAACCCGACTACAGTAACCCGACTACAGTAACCCGACTACAGTAACCCGACTACAGTAACCCGACTACAGTAACCCGGCTACAGTAACCCGGCTACAGTAACCCGGCTACAGTAACCCGGCTACAGTAACCCGGCTACAGTAACCCGGCTACAGTAACCCGGCTACAGTAACCCGGCTACAGTAACCCGACTACAGTAACCCGACTACAGTAACCCGGCTACAGTAACCCGGCTACAGTAACCCGGCTACAGTAACCCGGCTACAGTAACCCGGCTACAGTAACCCGACTACAGTAACCCGACTACAGTAACCCGACTACAGTAACCCGGCTACAGTAACCCGGCTACAGTAACCCGGCTACAGTAACCCGGCTACAGTAACCCGGCTACAGTAACCCGACTACAGTAACCCGACTACAGTAACCCGGCTACAGTAACCCGGCTACAGTAACCCGGCTACAGTAACCCGGCTACAGTAACCCGGCTACAGTAACCCGACTACAGTAACCCGGCTACAGTAACCGTACTCTCACACAGTGTTTGTTCATTCAATCTCTCCCTCCTGCTGAGCCCTGCTGAACCCTGTACCTTATCAACCATATCTAGATGACACCTTGTTCTAACATGAACTGTCCTTAACAGCTGGTAACTAGTACTGACAACTAGTACTGACAACTAGTAGTGAACTAGTACTGAGAACCGGAGGCTGAGACAGACATGCCTGATTTGGGTGAAAAACCTTTTCCTGCTAGTTCTGTTTAAGATGATTTAAATGTATTTGCTTTAGGCCTTAGGAGGTTTGTGAGGTGTTAACTGCCTTGGACCAGAAGACCTGCCCTCCACTAGAATGAATTAATGAATGGTGCTGAGGAATGTTTCTACAGCATGATGGGGATCACAGGGCTAAGAAATCCTCAACGCTATCCTCTTTTTGTTGTTGCAAATGTACAAAGTGAACTCTGTTTAAGTTGCTAAGCCAGAGCAGGACAATGATTTTCCAAAATGTTCTCCCTGCCAATTTTGTAAATAAGTAAACAAAAAAAATTCAAATGATTGTATGTTGTTAAAAGATGTGGTGTGGTCACACCTGTGTATATATACTGACTGTACTACGGTTCCATTGCTTTGTAAATGGCAGAATGAAGCATTATGATGTCCGATGAAGGGAGAGAGAGAGAGAGGAGAGCTGCACTCGATCGCTAGCTGAATGTGATCTGGTCTCTTAAGCCCGGAGGATACTGTGTCATCGACATGGTTCTTTCTATCTAAGAAATTAGAAGGGAGAGTGGATGTTTGGTCCTCTCTGCACGTTTTAAAGGCAATATTCCCATGTTTGCGTTAAGACCCACATTCACGGAAAAAGCTCTGTATGTTTTGTTTTTCCACCTTTTGTTTAACCAGGTCGGGCCAGTTGAGAACAGGTTCTCATGTACATGTACATCTCATGTTGGCTTGATTAGAACTTGGCCTTTAAATGTTGTCAATTGCTCTATAAGGTGGCTCTTCCTCGGTCTGCATTTCATTTAGGCCCTGAACAAGAATGAACTGATTCTAAGTTGAGGAGGACCTCCCAATAACATGTTGGACCTTTCATTATGTGATAAACACCATGTTTTCTCCTCTGGACAGGAGAGCAGTGCTTTACAAAAGTCTTATCAAGTCCTTGTTACTCTTATCACTGATAATTGTAATGTACTATAATTATTGTTTTATCAATTGTACTTTTTCTAATGATTTTTGAAAGGCTTTTTTTCATATAATCCTGCAAGCTTTTTTGATTACTGTAAAGTTTTTGATTACTGTAAAGTTTTTGACTGGAGAAGCTGATAAATTTACAGCAGAGATCTGTTTTTTTTGAGTAGAGATGACAGAGAGGAGAGTCTGCTGAGGTAGAGCTGGTTCTGTTGAGTAGAGATGAGAGAGGAGAGTCTGCTGAGGTAGAGCTGGTTGAGTAGAGATGAGAGAGGAGAGTCTGCTGAGGTAGAGCTGGTTCTGTTGAGTAGAGATGAGAGAGGAGAGTCTGCTGAGGTAGAGCTGGTTCTGTTGAGTAGAGATGAGAGAGGAGAGTCTGCTGAGTTAGAGCTGGTTCTGTTGAGTAGAGATGAGAGGAGAGTCTGCTGAGGTAGATCTGGTTCTGTTGAGTAGAGATGAGAGGGGAGAGTCTGCTGAGGTAGAGCTGGTTCTGTTGAGTAGAGATGAGAGAGGAGAGTCTGCTGAGGTAGAGCTGGTTCTGTTGAGTAGAGATGAGAGAGGAGAGTCTGCTGAGTTAGAGCTGGTTCTGTTGAGTAGAGATGAGAGAGGAGAGTCTGCTGAGGTAGAGCTGGTTCTGTTGAGTAGAGATGAGAGAGGAGAGTCTGCTGAGGTAGAGCTGGTTCTGTTGAGTAGAGATGAGAGAGGAGAGTCTGCTGAGTTAGAGCTGGTTCTGTTGACTAGAGATGAGAGAGGAGAGTCTGCTGAGGTAGAGCTGGTTCTGTTGAGTAGAGATGAGAGAGGAGAGTCTGCTGAGGTAGAGCTGGTTCTGTTGAGTAGAGATGACAGAGAGGAGAGTCTGCTGAGGTAGAGCTGGTTCTGTTGAGTAGAGATGAGAGAGGAGAGTCTGCTGAGGTAGAGCTGGTTCTGTTGAGTAGAGATGAGAGAGGAGAGTCTGCTGAGGTAGAGCTGGTTCTGTTGAGTAGAGATGAGAGAGGAGAGTCTGCTGAGGTAGAGCTGGTTCTGTTGAGTAGAGATGAGAGAGGAGAGTCTGCTGAGGTAGAGCTGGTTCTGTTGAGGAGAGTCTACTGAGGTTTGGTCAAAATAAAATCACTTTTTTTATAACCCAAACTGGGTTGAACCAAATGGAACCAATAAGGCTGAAACAACAGAAACCTCGCTGAACTTGTCCAATAAAAAAAACTCTGGTTTTCCATTGCAAAATGTTTTGCTACGGTGTGCACTAATGAATACACCCCTGGTTTAAATGTTCAGACTAGATCTTACAGTTTATAACCTTTTCCCTTTGACCTACTGTATCCGAGTCCCAGCGAAGAGGGTTGTTTTATTTGTATTCATGTTTTATGGACTATATGAAGGAATTACCGTTCTCTGACTTTGCCTTCAAACTCTGAGAACATCTGCAGCAAGTACCTAAATTGTATTTCTGTCTGTCTGCAATCAATAGTATCTAAGACCTTTAGATAATACTGTCATCTCTGCTTTTAGTTCTAGAAGTAGTGTTATAAATGACAACTATAGTTGAATTAGTTTATAAGATATAGTTATCTAATGGATATTAGGGTTTTCTGTCTCTTCTTCTCTCCTCCCTCCTCTCTTCTCACCTCCCTCCTCTCTTCTTCTCTCCTCTCTTCTTCTCTCTTCTCTTCTTCTCTCCTCTCTTCTTCTCTCTTCTCTTCTTCTCTCCTCCCTCCTCTCTTCTTCTCTTCTCTCTTCTTTCCCTGGATGTCTGGTTCTGCACCTCTGACCTCTCCCTTGACCTGTAGTTAAATGTATCTGTCCATCTGATCTGGTAATGATGTAAATATGTTTATTTTGTTTTATTTATGTTTAATGCCGAAATCAATCAGTTTTGGGTTGGTGGTACATTTAAATATATATATAAATATATGATGAATGCACTTCGTCCCATGAAGTGCATTGAAATATGGTGACTTCTTCCAAGTCTTACATTTAATAAACACTTCTATTACATTTGTAAAGTTTAGTGTGCTTTGGTGTGTTTTTGTTCCCGTGTGTGTGTGTGTGTGTGTGTGTGTGTGTGTGTGTGTGTGTGTGTGTGTGTGTGTGTGTTGGTCACTGTTTCAGAGGCCCTGAGCCGGCGGCCAGGCATCGATCTCACGCTGTGGGTACTTGCTACCCTCTCACAGGTAAAGGCCAGACGTAACCTTCGTGGACATCTGTTGAGACCCTGGCCTCAGAACAGAGGACCTACCAGCTGTCATGAACAACAGAGAGCTATGGACTGTTGTCCAGGGCATTGTGGCACCATAAGCAAGTGGTCCAGTGGTTGTTTTTGGTCCAGCCCTGAACCTTTTAATGGTCCAGCCCCAGACCTTTTAATGGTCCAGCCCCAGACCTTTTGATGGTCCAGCCCCAGACCTTTTGATGGTCCAGCCCCGAACCTTTTAATGGTCCAGCCCCGAACCTTTTAATGGTCCAGCCCCGAACCTTTTAATGGTCCAGCCCTGAACCTTTTAATGGTCCAGCCCTGAACCTTTTCATGGTCCAGCCCTGAACCTTTTCATGGTCCAGCCCCGAACCTTTTCATGGTCCAGTCCCGAACCTTTTCATGGTCCAGCCCCGAACCTTTTAATGGTCCAGCCCAGAACCTTTTAATGGTCCAGCCCAGAACCTTTTAATGGTCCAGCCCAGAACCTTTTAATGGTCCAGCCCCGAACCTTTTTATGGTCCAGCCCCGAACCTTTTCATGGTCCAGCCCCGAACCTTTTCATGGTCCAGCCCCGAACCTTTTCATGGTCCAGCCCCGAACCTTTTAATGGTCCAGCCCCGAACCTTTTAATGGTCCAGCCCTGAACCTTTTCATGGTCCAGCCCTGAACCTTTTCATGGTCCAGCCCCGAACCTTTTCATGGTCCAGCCCTGAACCTTTTCATGGTCCAGCCCTGAACCTTTTCATGGTCCAGCCCTGAACCTTTTCATGGTCCAGCCCTGAACCTTTTCATTGTCCAGCCCCGAACCTTTTCATGGTCCAGCCCCGAACCTTTTCATGGTCCAGCCCCGAACCTTTTCATGGTCCAGCCCCTAACCTTTTCATGGTCCAGCCCTGAACCTTTTCATGGTCCAGCCCCGAACCTTTTGATGGTCGAGCCCCAGACCTTTTGATGGTCCAGCCCCGAACCTTTTCATGGTCCAGCCCCGAACCTTTTCATGGTCCAGCCCAGAACCTTTTCATGGTCCAGCCCAGAACCTTTTCATGGTCCAGCCCAGAACCTTTTTATGGTCCAGCCCTGAATCTTTTCATGGTCCAGCCCAGAACCTTTTCATGGTCCAGCCCCGAAACTTTTCATGGTCCAGCCCAGAACCTTTTCATGGTCCAGCCCCGAACCTTTTCATGGTCCAGCCCTGAACCTTTTCATGGTCCAGCCCTGAACCTTTTCATGGTCCAGCCCTGAACCTTTTCATGGTCCAGCCCTGAACCTTTTCATGGTCCAGCCCTGAACCTTTTCATGGTCCAGCCCCGAACCTTTTCATGGTCCAGCCCCGAACCTTTTCATGGTCCAGCCCCGAACCTTTTCATGGTCCAGCCCCGAACCTTTTCATGGTCCAGCCCCGAACCTTTTCATGGTCCAGCCCCGAACCTTTTCATGGTCCAGCCCCGAACCTTTTCATGGTCCAGCCCCGAACCTTTTCATGGTCCAGCCCTGAACCTTTTAATGGTCCAGCCCTGAACCTTTTAATGGTCCAGCCCTGAACCTTTTCATGGTCCAGCCCTGAACCTTTTAATGGTCCAGCCCAGAACCTTTTCATGGTCCAGCCCTGAACCTTTTCATGGTCCAGCCCTGAACCTTTTCATGGTCCAGCCCTGAACCTTTTCATGGTCCAGCCCAGAACCTTTTCATGGTCCAGCCCTGAACCTTTTCATGGTCCAGCCCTGAACCTTTTCATGGTCCAGCCCTGAACCTTTTCATGGTCCAGCCCTGAACCTTTTCATGGTCCAGCCCTGAACCTTTTCATGGTCCAGCCCTGAACCTTTTCATGGTCCAGCCCTGAACCTTTTCATGGTCCAGCCCTGAACCTTTTCATGGTCCAGCCCTGAACCTTTTCATGGTCCAGCCCTGAACCTTTTCATGGTCCAGCCCTGAACCTTTTCATGGTCCAGCCCTGAACCTTTTCATGGTCCAGCCCTGAACCTTTTCATGGTCCAGCCCCGAACCTTTTCATGGTCCAGCCCAGAACCTTTTCATGGTCCAGCCCAGAACCTTTTCATGGTCCAGCCCTGAACCTTTTCATGGTCCAGCCCAGAACCTTTTCATGGTCCAGCCCCGAACCTTTTCATGGTCCAGCCCCGAACCTTTTCATGGTCCAGCCCCGAACCTTTTCATGGTCCAGCCCCGAACCTTTTCATGGTCCAGCCCAGAACCTTTTCATGGTCCAGCCCTGAACCTTTTCATGGTCCAGCCCTGAACCTTTTCATGGTCCAGCCCAGAACCTTTTCATGGTCCAGCCCAGAACCTTTTCATGGTCCAGCCCTGAAACTTTTCATGGTCCAGCCCTGAACCTTTTCATGGTCCAGCCTAGAACCTTTTAATGTGTGTTATTTCAGTCTGATATGAGTTTCCATAACATCATTTGCTATGCAGTATTTAAAATAAAATACGGTATACTGCACTAGGCAGTAGTGTGGGGATGTCACTAGTTAACACAACCAGTCATAATTGTGGCGAAACCCCTTTTCTTAAAATCAGATTTTAAACCTAACCCCACTGCTAGCCTTATGCCTAACATTGGATAAAGACAAAAAAAAAACATTTTTTCCCCTACCTTTTTCAATTGACTTTGCGGCTGTGTTATCTAGTGGAAAGCCAGAACTCGACACTGCAGGGAAGCCCCTGAACAGATGCGGCAGCTGCTGCGATTGGTCAACACTTCACAACGCAGTGGACCGCCCATGTCCCTTGGCCCCTCCCCCCCAAACCTACAGGACGGTTCGATGTGGACGTCATCATTCAGCGAAACGCCCTGGTTGAAGCTACCTAGTTATTCTGCCTCAGTATAAGGGTTGGCTAATGCTAATAAGGTACCGTTAGCACTTAGCATCCTTAAGCTATTGGGTGTCGTCAGTAAGTTATTTATCAGTATTGTTTAGTGAATGGGCAAGCTAAGGATATTGATTTAAGTCATAAAGTGTTTATTTCGAACGAGTTTCGTTTCTGTAGCTGGCTTGGCTGGCTAGCTGCTAGCTGCTTCCGATAGCTACTGGCTGGCTGGCTGAGACCGAAGAGATGAGTTTTTCTGACAGTGACACAGTGCCCCCCGGTGGACTGAAGCTGAACTGTGATATTCATATTAACCCTGTTTGAACTGGGCAATGTTGAGAAGGTGTAACGGACCAAATTAATCATAAAGGTAAACATTCTTGGGTCATGTGTGTTATAAACCATATAGACTATGTAAGTATTTGTACAAATAAAATTTTAAAAACGGGCCATTATTAAATTGGTAAAATTTAATTGAGCTTTTATTTGTTATTACTCTTTTTATTCACTTAGCGACTGACTTGTTCTATTGTTGCGTTGTCTACAGGTTAACCTGCAAGGAAGCATTTCAGTACGCCATGTATTTCATGTGTATATGCCAAATAAACAGGAAGTGGGGAGGGCAGTCAGAAACACAAGGGAAAAGATGGCTTTGTGGTTAGATTTGTGAAACATATTGAAAATACATAGGCCCTTACATTATGTCTCCTCAAATGTTATGTCATCGAAAAACCATCAGCTGCTAAAGCTGACGCAAGGAATTATAGAAGTCTTCAAACCTCTGCCATGCTTCAGGTACATAAAAAATATATTTAGGTTAGGTGCAGTACAGTGCAGGTGCATTTATACTGAGACTTGATTACACACAGGTGGATTGTATTTATCATCATTAGTCATTTAGGTCAACATTGGATCATTCAGAGATCCTCACTGAACTTCTGGAGAGAGTTTGCTGCACTGAAAGTAAAAGGGGCTGAATAATTTTGCACGCCCAATTTTTTCCGTTTTTGATTTGTTAAAAAAGTTTTAAATATTCAATAAATGTCGTTCCACTTCATGATTGTGTCCCACTTGTTGTTGATTCTACACAAAAAAATACAGTTTTATATCTTTATGTTTGAAGCCTGAAATGTGGCAAAAGGTCGCAAAGTTCAAGGGGGCCGAATACTTTCGCAAGGCACTGTAAATACAGTAGGGAAAGAGGTAGTTGTTTGGGCTAAATTATAGGTGAGCTCTGTACAGGTGCAGTAATCTGTGAGCTGCTCTGACAGCTGGTGCTTAAAGCTAGTGAGGGAGATAAGTGTTTCCAGTTTCAGAGATTTTTGTAGTTCGTTCCAGTCATTGGCAGCAGAGAACTGGAAGGAGAGGCGGCCAAAGAAAGAATTGGTTTTGGGGGTGACCAGAGAGATATACCTGCTGGAGTAGCAGGGTCTTGTAGATGACATGGAGCCAGTGGTTTTGGCGACGAGTATGAAGCGAGGGCCAGCCAACAAGAGCGTACAGGTCGCAGTGGTGGGTAGTGTATGGGGCTTTGGTGACAAAACGGATGGCACTGTGATAGACTGCATCCAATTTGTTGAGTAGGGTATTGGAGGCTATTTTGTAAATGACATCGCCGAAGTCGAGGATCGGTAGGATGGTCAGTTTTACAAGGGTATGTTTGGCAGCATGAGTGAAGGATGCTTTGTTGCGAAATAGGAAGCCAATTCTAGATTTAACTTTGGATTGGAGATGTTTGATGTGAGTCTGGAAGGAGAGTTTACAGTCTAACCAGACACCTAGGTATTTGTAGTTGTCCACGTAATCTAAGTCAGACCCGTCCAGAGTAGTGATGTTGGACAGGCGGGTAGGTGCAGGTAGCGATCGGTTGAAGAGCATGCATTTAGTTTTACTTGTATTTAAGAGCAATTGGAGGCCACGGAAGGAGAGTTGTATGGCATTAATTGGTGAACCAGGCTGGGCAATCATTTGAGAAACCAAGGCTGTCGAGTCTGACGATGAGGATGTGGTGATTGACAGAGTCGAAAGCCTTGGCCAGATCAATGAATACGGCTGCACAGTAATGTTTCTTATCGATGGCGGTTAAGATATCGTTTAGGACCTTGAGCGTGGCTGAGGTGCACCCATGACCAGCTCTGAAACCAGATTGCATAGTGGAGAAGGTGCTGGTGGGATTCAAAATGGTCGCTGATCTGTTTGTTAACTTGGCTTTCAAAGATTTTAGAAAGGCAGGGTAGGATAGATATAGGTCTATAACTGTTTGGGTCTAGAGTGTCTCCTCCTTTGAAGAGGGGGATGACCGCGACAGCTTTCCAATCTTTGGGGATCTCAGGCGATATGAAAGAGAGGTTGAACAGGCTGGTAATAATGGGCAAGTAATAGGGGTTGTAACAATTTCTGCAGATCATTTTAGAAAGAGAGGGTCCAGATTGTCTAGCCCGGCTGATTTGTAGGGTTCCAGATTTTGCAGCTCTTTCAGAACATCTGCTATCTGGATTTGGGTAAAGGAGAACCTGGGCAAGAAGAATTACTTAAATTCTCAATTATGGTAGATTTATTGGTGGTGACAGTGTTTCCTAGCCTCAGAGCAGTGGGCAGCTGGGAGGAGGTTCTCTTATTCTCCATGGACTTTACAGTGTCCCAGAAGGAGGTGTTCTTATTCTCCATGGACTTTACAGTGTCCCAGAAGGAGGTGTTCTTATTCTCCATGGACTTTACAGTGTCCCAGAAGGAGGTTCTCTTATTCTCCATGGACTTTACAGTGTCCCAGAAGGAGGTGTTCTTATTCTCCATGGACTTTACAGTGTCCCAGAAGGAGGTGTTCTTATTCTCCATGGACTTTACAGTGTCCCAGAAGGAGGTGTTCTTATTCTCCATGGACTTTACAGTGTCCCAGAAGGAGGTGCTCTTATTCTCCATGGACTTTACAGTGTCCCAGAAGGAGGTGTTCTTATTCTCCATGGACTTTACAGTGTCCCAGAAGGAGGTGTTCTTATTCTCCATGGACTTTACAGTGTCCCAGAAGGAGGTGCTCTTATTCTCCATGGACTTTACAGTGTCCCAGAAGGAGGTGTTCTTATTCTCCATGGACTTTACAGTGTCCCAGAAGGAGGTGCTCTTATTCTCCATGGACTTTACAGTGTCCCAGAAGGAGGTGCTCTTATTCTCCATGGACTTTACAGTGTCCCAGAAGGAGGTGTTCTTATTCTCCATGGACTTTACAGTGTCCCAGGAGGAGGTGCTCTTATTCTCCATGGACTTTACAGTGTCCCAGGAGGAGGTGCTCTTATTCTCCATGGACTTTACAGTGTCCCAGAAGGAGGTGCTCTTATTCTCCATGGACTTTACAGTGTCCCAGAAGGAGGTGCTCTTATTCTCCATGGACTTTACAGTGTCCCAGGAGGAGGTGTTCTTATTCTCCATGGACTTTACAGTGTCCCAGGAGGAGGTGCTCTTATTCTCCATGGACTTTACAGTGTCCCAGAAGGTGCTCTTATTCTCCATGGACTTTACAGTGTCCCAGAACTTTTTTGAGTTATTACAACAGAGTTATTAAAAAGTTAGCAACAGGATGCAAATTTCTGTTTGAAAAACAGAGTTTTGTAGTTAGCCTCATAGCTCATCAAAACAGAGTTTTGTAATGGTGCGTTCAGGACAACCGGGTCATAGCCTCATCCAAAACAGAGTTTTGTAATGGTGTTCAGGACTCATACGTTCTCATCCAAACAGAGTTTTGTAATGGTGCGTGCAGGACAGCATGAAGTCTCATCTTTTGTAATGGTGCGTTCAGGAAAATCAGTCTCATCCAAAACAGAGTTTTGTAATGGTGCGTTCAGGACAACCGGGTCATGACGTCAGTCTCATCCAAAACAGAGTTTTGTAATGGTGCGTTCAGGACGAACCGGGTCATGACGTCAGTCTCATCCAAAACAGAGTTTTGTAATGGTGCGTTCAGGACAACCGGGTCATGGCGTTCTCATCCAAAACAGAGTTTTGTAATGGTGCGTTCAGGACAACCGGGTCATGACGTCAGTCTCATCCAAAACAGAGTTTTGTAATGGTGCGTTCAGGACAACCGGGTCATGACGTCAGTCTCATCAAAAGAGTTTTGTAATGGTGCAGGACAACCGGGTCATGACGTTCTCATCCAAAACAGAGTTTTGTAATGGTGCGTTCAGGACAACCGGGTCATGACGTCAGTCTCATCCAAAACAGAGTTTTGTAATGGTGCGTTCAGGACAACCGGGTCATGACGTCAGTCTCATCCAAAACAGAGTTTTGTAATGGTGCGTTCAGGACAACCGGGTCATGACGTCAGTCTCATCCAAAACAGAGTTTTGTAATGGTGCGTTCAGGACAACCGACGTCAGTCTCATCCAAAGCAGAGTTTTGTAATGGTGCGGGTCATGACGTCAGTCTCATCCAAAACAGAGTTTTGTAATGGTGCGTTCAGGACAACCGGGTCATGACGTCAGTCTCATCCAAAACAGAGTTTTGTAATGGTGCGTTCAGGACAACCGGGTCATGACGTCAGTCTCATCCAAAACAGAGTTTTGTAATGGTGCGTTCAGGACAACCGGGTCATGACGTCAGTCTCATCCAAAACAGAGTTTTGTAATGGTGCGTTCAGGACAACCGGGTCATGACGTCAGTCTCATCCAAAACAGAGTTTTGTAATGGTGCGTTCAGGACAACCGGGTCATGACGTCAGTCTCATCCAAAACAGAGTTTTGTAATGGTGCGTTCAGGACAACCGGGTCATGACGCGTCAGTCTCATCAAAACAGAGTTTTGTAATGGTGCGTTCAGGACAACCGGGTCATGACGTCAGTCTCATCAAAACAGAGTTTTGTAATGGTGCGTTCAGGACGTCAGTCCGGGTCATGGTGCGTTCAGGACGTCAGTCTCATCCAAAACAGGTTTTGTAATGGTGCGTTCAGGACAACCGGGTCATGACGTCAGTCTCATCAAAACAGAGTTTTTGTAATGGTGCGTTCAGGACAACCGGGTCATGACGTCAGTCTCATCCAAAGCAGAGTTTTGTAATGGTGCGTTCAGGACAACCGGGTCATGACGTCAGTCTCATCCAAAGCAGAGTTTTGTAATGGTGCGTTCAGGACAACCGGGTCATGACGTCAGTCTCATCCAAAGGAGTTTTGTAATGGTGCGTTCAGGACAACCGGGTCATGACGTCAGTCTCATCAAAAGCAGAGTTTTGTAATGGTGCGTTCAGGACAACCGGGTCATCCAAAACAGAGTTTTGTAATGGTGCGTCAGTCTCATCCAAAACAGAGTTTTGTAATGGTGCGTTCAGGACAACCGGGTCATGACGTCAGTCTCATCCAAAGCAGAGTTTTGTAATGGTGCGTTCAGGACAACCGGGTCATGACGTCAGTCTCATCCAAAGCAGAGTTTTGTAATGGTGCGTTCAGGACAACCGGGTCATGACGTCAGTCTCATCAAAGCAGAGTTTTGTAATGGTGCGTTCAGGACAACCGGGTCATGACGTCAGTCTCATCAAAACAGAGTTTTGTAATGGTGCGTTCAGGACAACCGGGTCATGACGTCAGTCTCATCCAAAGCAGAGTTTTGTAATGGTGCGTTCAGGACAACCGGGTCATGCGTCAGTCTCATCCAAAGGGGTTTTGTAATGGTGCGTTCAGGACAACCGGGTCATGACGTCAGTCTCATCTCAAAACAGAGTTTTGTAATGGTGCGTTCAGGACAACCGGGTCATGACGTCAGTCTCATCCAAAACAGAGTTTTGTAATGGTGCGTTCAGGACAACCGGGTCATGACGTCAGTCTCATCAAAACAGGGTTTTGTAATGGTGCGTTCAGGACAACCGGGTCATGACGTCAGTCTCATCCAAAACAGAGTTTTGTAATGGTGCGTTCAGGGCTCAGGACAACCGGGTCATGACGTCAGTCTCATCCAAAGCAGAGTTTTGTAATGGTGCGTTCAGGACAACCGGGTCATGACGTCAGTCTCATCAAAACAGAGTTTTGTAATGGTGCGTTCAGGACAACCGGGTCATGACGTCAGTCTCATCCAAAACAGAGTTTTGTAATGGTGCGTTCAGGACAACCGGGTCATGACGTCAGTCTCATCCAAAACAGAGTTTTGTAATGGTGCGTTCAGGACAACCGGGTCATGACGTCAGTCTCATCCAAAACAGAGTTTTGTAATGGTGCGTTCAGGACAACCGGGTCATGACGTCAGTCTCATCCAAAACAGAGTTTTGTAATGGTGCGTTCAGGACAACCGGGTCATGACGTCAGTCTCATCCAAAACAGAGTTTTGTAATGGTGCGTTCAGGACAACCGGGTCATGGCGTCAGTCTCATCCAAAACAGGGTTTTGTAATGGTGCGTTCAGGACAACCGGGTCATGACGTCAGTCTCATCAAAACAGAGTTTTGTAATGGTGCGTTCAGGACAACCGGGTCATTCAGTCTCATCCAAAACAGGGTTTTGTAATGGTGCGTTCAGGACAACCGGGTCATGACGCCAGTCTCATCCAAAACAGGGTTTTGTAATGGTGCGTTCAGGACAACCGGGTCATGACGTCAGTCTCATCCAAACAGGGTTTTGTAATGGTGCGTTCAGGACAACCGGGTCATGACGTCAGTCTCATCCAAAACAGAGTTTTGTAATGGTGCGTTCAGGACCGGGTCATGACGTCAGTCTCATCCAAACAGAGTTTTGTAATGGTGCGTTCAGGACAACCGGTCATGACGTCAGTCTCATCCGAAACAGAGTTTTGTAATGGTGCGTTCAGGACAACCGGGTCATGACGTCAGTCTCATCCAAAACAGGGTTTTGTAATGGTGCGTTCAGGACAACCGGGTCATGACGTCAGTCTCATCCAAAACAGGGTTTTGTAATGGTGCGTTCAGGACGACCGGGTCATGACGTCAGTCTCATCCAAAACAGAGTTTTGTAATGGTGCGTTCAGGACAACCGGGTCATGACGTCAGTCTCATCCAAAACAGGGTTTTGTAATGGTGCGTTCAGGACAACCGGGTCATGACGTCAGTCTCATCCAAAACAGAGGTTTTGTAATGGTGCGTTCAGGACAACCGGGTCATGACGTCAGTCTCATCCAAACAGGTTTTGTAATGGTGCGTTCAGGACAACCGGGTCATGACGTCAGTCTCATCCAAAACAGGGTTTTGTAATGGTGCGTTCAGGACAACCGGGTCATGACGTCAGTCTCATCAAAACAGGGTTTTGTAATGGTGCGTTCAGGACAACCGGGTCATGACGTCAGTCTCATCCAAAACAGGGTTTTGTAATGGTGCGTTCAGGACAACCGGGTCATGGCGTCAGTCTCATCCAAAACAGAGTTTTGTAATGGTGCGTTCAGGACGACCGGGTCATGACGTCAGTCTCATCCAAACAGAGTTTTGTAATGGTGCGTTCAGGACAACCGGGTCATGACGTCAGTCTCATCCAAAACAGAGTTTTGTAATGGTGCGTTCAGGACAACCGGGTCATGACGTCAGTCTCATCCAAAACAGAGTTTTGTAATGGTGCGTTCAGGACAACCGGGTCATGACGTCAGTCTCATCCAAAACAGAGTTTTGTAATGGTGCGTTCAGGACAACCGGGTCATGACGTCAGTCTCATCCAAAACAGAGTTTTGTAATGGTGCGTTCAGGACAACCGGGTCATGACGTCAGTCTCATCCAAAACAGAGTTTTGTAATGGTGCGTTCAGGACAACCGGGTCATGACGTCAGTCTCATCCAAAACAGAGTTTTGTAATGGTGCGTTCAGGACAACCGGGTCATGACGTCAGTCTCATCCAAAACAGAGTTTTGTAATGGTGCGTTCAGGACAACCGGGTCATGACGTCAGTCTCATCCAAAACAGAGTTTTGTAATGGTGCGTTCAGGACAACCGGGTCATGACGTCAGTCTCATCCAAAACAGAGTTTTGTAATGGTGCGTTCAGGACAACCGGGTCATGACGTCAGTCTCATCCAAAACAGAGTTTTGTAATGGTGCGTTCAGGACAACCGGGTCATGACGTCAGTCTCATCCAAAACAGAGTTTTGTAATGGTGCGTTCAGGACAACCGGGTCATGGCGTCAGTCTCATCCAAAACAGAGTTTTGTAATGGTGCGTTCAGGACGACCGGGTCATGACGTCAGTCTCATCCAAAACAGAGTTTTGTAATGGTGCGTTCAGGACAACCGGGTCATGACGTCAGTCTCATCCAAAACAGAGTTTTGTAATGGTGCGTTCAGGACAACCGGGTCATGA
Organism: Oncorhynchus keta; assembly: GCF_023373465.1. Classification (NCBI taxonomy): domain Eukaryota; kingdom Metazoa; phylum Chordata; class Actinopteri; order Salmoniformes; family Salmonidae; genus Oncorhynchus; species Oncorhynchus keta. The sequence continues at coordinate 1,287,323 of NC_068455.1, forward strand.
CGTCAGTCTCATCAAAACAGAGTTTTGTAATGGTGCGTTCAGGACAACCGGGTCATGACGTCAGTCTCATCCAAAACAGAGTTTTGTAATGGTGCGTTCAGGACGACCGGGTCATGGCGTCAGTCTCATCCAAAACAGAGTTTTGTAATGGTGCGTTCAGGACGACCGGTCAGGAGTCTCATCCAAAACAGAGTTTTGTAATGGTGCGGACAACCGGGTCATGACGTCAGTCTCATCCAAAACAGAGTTTTGTAATGGTGCGTTCAGGACAACCGGGTCATGACGTCAGTCTCATCCAAAACAGAGTTTTGTAATGGTGCGTTCAGGACGACCGGGTCATGACGTCAGTCTCATCCAAAACAGAGTTTTGTAATGGTGCGTTCAGGACAACCGGGTCATGACGTCAGTCTCATCCAAAACAGAGTTTTGTAATGGTGCGTTCAGGACAACCGGGTCATGGCGTCAGTCTCATCCAAAACAGAGTTTTGTAATGGTGCGTTCAGGACAACCGGGTCATGACGTCAGTCTCATCCAAAACAGAGTTTTGTAATGGTGCGTTCAGGACAACCGGGTCATGACGTCAGTCTCATCCAAAACAGAGTTTTGTAATGGTGCGTTCAGGACAACCGGGTCATGACGTCAGTCTCATCCAAAACAGAGTTTTGTAATGGTGCGTTCAGGACAACCGGGTCATGACGTCAGTCTCATCCAAAACAGAGTTTTGTAATGGTGCGTTCAGGACACCGGGTCATGACGTCAGTCTCATCAAAACAGAGTTTTGTAATGGTGCGTTCAGGACAACCGGGTCATGACGTCAGTCTCATCAAAACAGAGTTTTGTAATGGTGCGTTCAGGACAACCGGGTCATGACGTCAGTCTCATCCAAAACAGAGTTTTGTAATGGTGCGTTCAGGACAACCGGGTCATGACGTCAGTCTCATCCAAAACAGAGTTTTGTAATGGTGCGTTCAGGACACCGGGTCATGGCGTCAGTCTCATCAAAACAGAGTTTTGTAATGGTGCGTTCAGGACAACCGGGTCATGACGTCAGTCTCATCCAAAACAGAGTTTTGTAATGGTGCGTTCAGGACAACCGGGTCATGACGTCAGTCTCATCCAAAACAGAGTTTTGTAATGGTGCGTTCAGGACAACCGGGTCATGACGTCAGTCTCATCCAAAACAGAGTTTTGTAATGGTGCGTTCAGGACGACCGGGTCATGACGTCAGTCTCATCCAAAACAGAGTTTTGTAATGGTGCGTTCAGGACGACCGGGTCATGACGTCAGTCTCATCCAAAACAGAGTTTTGTAATGGTGCGTTCAGGACAACCGGGTCATGACGTCAGTCTCATCCAAAACAGAGTTTTGTAATGGTGCGTTCAGGACAACCGGGTCATGACGTCAGTCTCATCCAAAACAGAGTTTTGTAATGGTGCGTTCAGGACAACCGGGTCATGACGTCAGTCTCATCCAAAACAGAGTTTTGTAATGGTGCGTTCAGGACGACCGGTCATGACGTCAGTCTCATCCAAAACAGAGTTTTGTAATGGTGCGTTCAGGACGACCGGGTCATGACGTCAGTCTCATCCAAAACAGAGTTTTGTAATGGTGCGTTCAGGACAACCGGGTCATGACGTCAGTCTCATCCAAAACAGAGTTTTGTAATGGTGCGTTCAGGACAACCGGGTCATGACGTCAGTCTCATCCAAAACAGAGTTTTGTAATGGTGCGTTCAGGACGTCATGACGTCAGTCTCATCCAAAACAGAGTTTTGTAATGGTGCGTTCAGGACAACCGGGTCATGACGTCAGTCTCATCCAAAACAGAGTTTTGTAATGGTGTTCAGGATGGTGACGTCAGTCTCATCCAAAACAGAGTTTTGTAATGGTGCGTTCAGGACGACCGGGTCATGACGTCAGTCTCATCCAAAACAGAGTTTTGTAATGGTGCGTTCAGGACAACCGGGTCATGACGTCAGTCTCATCCAAAACAGAGTTTTGTAATGGTGCGTTCAGGACGACCGGGTCATGACGTCAGTCTCATCCAAAACAGAGTTTTGTAATGGTGCGTTCAGGACGACCGGGTCATGACGTCAGTCTCATCCAAAACAGAGTTTTGTAATGGTGCGTTCAGGACAACCGGGTCATGACGTCAGTCTCATCCAAAACAGAGTTTTGTAATGGTGCGTTCAGGACGACCGGGTCATGACGTCAGTCTCATCCAAAACAGAGTTTTGTAATGGTGCGTTCAGGACGACCGGGTCATGACGTCAGTCTCATCCAAAACAGAGTTTTGTAATGGTGCGTTCAGGACGACCGGGTCATGACGTCAGTCTCATCCAAAACAGAGTTTTGTAATGGTGCGTTCAGGACGACCGGGTCATGGCGTCAGTCTCATCCAAAACAGAGTTTTGTAATGGTGCGTTCAGGACGACCGGGTCATGACGTCAGTCTCATCCAAAACAGAGTTTTGTAATGGTGCGTTCAGGACAACCGGGTCATGACGTCAGTCTCATCCAAAACAGAGTTTTGTAATGGTGCGTTCAGGACGACCGGGTCATGACGTCAGTCTCATCCAAAACAGAGTTTTGTAATGGTGCGTTCAGGACGACCGGGTCATGACGTCAGTCTCATCCAAAACAGAGTTTTGTAATGGTGCGTTCAGGACACCGGGTCATGACGTCAGTCTCATCCAAAACAGAGTTTTGTAATGGTGCGTTCAGGACGACCGGGTCATGACGTCAGTCTCATCCAAAACAGAGTTTTGTAATGGTGCGTTCAGGACGACCGGGTCATGACGTCAGTCTCATCCAAAACAGAGTTTTGTAATGGTGCGTTCAGGACGACCGGGTCATGACGTCAGTCTCATCCAAAACAGAGTTTTGTAATGGTGCGTTCAGGACAACCGGGTCATGACGTCAGTCTCATCCAAAACAGAGTTTTGTAATGGTGCGTTCAGGACGACCGGGTCATGACGTCAGTCTCATCCAAAACAGAGTTTTGTAATGGTGCGTTCAGGACAACCGGGTCATGACGTCAGTCTCATCCAAAACAGAGTTTTGTAATGGTGCGTTCAGGACAACCGGGTCATGACGTCAGTCTCATCCAAAACAGAGTTTTGTAATGGTGCGTTCAGGACGACCGGGTCATGACGTCAGTCTCATCCAAAACAGAGTTTTGTAATGGTGCGTTCAGGACGACCGGGTCATGACGTCAGTCTCATCCAAAACAGAGTTTTGTAATGGTGCGTTCAGGACGACCGGGTCATGACGTCAGTCTCATCAAAACAGAGTTTTGTAATGGTGCGTTCAGGACGACCGGGTCATGACGTCAGTCTCATCCAAAACAGAGTTTTGTAATGGTGCGTTCAGGACGACCGGGTCATGACGTCAGTCTCATCCAAAACAGAGTTTTGTAATGGTGCGTTCAGGACGACCGGGTCATGACGTCAGTCTCATCCAAAACAGAGTTTTGTAATGGTGCGTTCAGGACGACCGGGTCATGACGTCAGTCTCATCCAAAACAGAGTTTTGTAATGGTGCGTTCAGGACGACCGGGTCATGACGTCAGTCTCATCCAAAACAGAGTTTTGTAATGGTGCGTTCAGGACGACCGGGTCATGACGTCAGTCTCATCCAAAACAGAGTTTTGTAATGGTGCGTTCAGGACGACCGGGTCATGACGTCAGTCTCATCCAAAACAGAGTTTTGTAATGGTGCGTTCAGGACGACCGGGTCATGACGTCAGTCTCATCCAAAACAGAGTTTTGTAATGGTGCGTTCAGGACGACCGGGTCATGACGTCAGTCTCATCCAAAACAGAGTTTTGTAATGGTGCGTTCAGGACGACCGGGTCATGACGTCAGTCTCATCCAAAACAGAGTTTTGTAATGGTGCGTTCAGGACGACCGGGTCATGACGTCAGTCTCATCCAAAACAGAGTTTTGTAATGGTGCGTTCAGGACGACCGGGTCATGACGTCAGTCTCATCCAAAACAGAGTTTTGTAATGGTGCGTTCAGGACGACCGGGTCATGACGTCAGTCTCATCCAAAACAGAGTTTTGTAATGGTGCGTTCAGGACGACCGGGTCATGACGTCAGTCTCATCCAAAACAGAGTTTTGTAATGGTGCGTTCAGGACGACCGGGTCATGACGTCAGTCTCATCCAAAACAGAGTTTTGTAATGGTGCGTTCAGGACGACCGGGTCATGACGTCAGTCTCATCCAAAACAGAGTTTTGTAATGGTGCGTTCAGGACGACCGGGTCATGACGTCAGTCTCATCCAAAACAGAGTTTTGTAATGGTGCGTTCAGGACAACCGGGTCATGACGTCAGTCTCATCCAAAACAGAGTTTTGTAATGGTGCGTTCAGGACGACCGGGTCATGACGTCAGTCTCATCCAAAACAGAGTTTTGTAATGGTGCGTTCAGGACGACCGGGTCATGACGTCAGTCTCATCCAAAACAGAGTTTTGTAATGGTGCGTTCAGGACGACCGGGTCATGACGTCAGTCTCATCCAAAACAGAGTTTTGTAATGGTGCGTTCAGGACGACCGGGTCATGACGTCAGTCTCATCCAAAACAGAGTTTTGTAATGGTGCGTTCAGGACGACCGGGTCATGACGTCAGTCTCATCCAAAACAGAGTTTTGTAATGGTGCGTTCAGGACGACCGGGTCATGACGTCAGTCTCATCCAAAACAGAGTTTTGTAATGGTGCGTTCAGGACGACCGGGTCATGACGTCAGTCTCATCCAAAACAGAGTTTTGTAATGGTGCGTTCAGGACGACCGGGTCATGACGTCAGTCTCATCCAAAACAGAGTTTTGTAATGGTGCGTTCAGGACGACCGGGTCATGACGTCAGTCTCATCCAAAACAGAGTTTTGTAATGGTGCGTTCAGGACGACCGGGTCATGACGTCAGTCTCATCCAAAACAGAGTTTTGTAATGGTGCGTTCAGGACGACCGGGTCATGACGTCAGTCTCATCCAAAACAGAGTTTTGTAATGGTGCGTTCAGGACGACCGGGTCATGACGTCAGTCTCATCCAAAACAGAGTTTTGTAATGGTGCGTTCAGGACGACCGGGTCATGACGTCAGTCTCATCCAAAACAGAGTTTTGTAATGGTGCGTTCAGGACGGCCGGGTCATGACGTCAGTCTCAGGGACGACCGGGTCATGACGTCAGTCTCATCCAAAACAGAGTTTTGTAATGGTGCGTTCAGGACGACCGGGTCATGGCGTCAGTCTCATCCAAAACAGAGTTTTGTAATGGTGCGTTCAGGACGACCGGGTCATGACGTCAGTCTCATCCAAAACAGAGTTTTGTAATGGTGCGTTCAGGACGACCGGGTCATGACGTCAGTCTCATCCAAAACAGAGTTTTGTAATGGTGCGTTCAGGACGACCGGGTCATGACGTCAGTCTCATCAAAACAGAGTTTTGTAATGGTGCGTTCAGGACGACCGGGTCATGACGTCAGTCTCATCCAAAACAGAGTTTTGTAATGGTGCGTTCAGGACGACCGGGTCATGACGTCAGTCTCATCCAAAACAGAGTTTTGTAATGGTGCGTTCAGGACGACCGGGTCATGACGTCAGTCTCATCCAAAACAGAGTTTTGTAATGGTGCGTTCAGGACGACCGGGTCATGACGTCAGTCTCATCCAAAACAGAGTTTTGTAATGGTGCGTTCAGGACAACCGGGTCATGACGTCAGTCTCATCCAAAACAGAGTTTTGTAATGGTGCGTTCAGGACGACCGGGTCATGACGTCAGTCTCATCAAAACAGAGTTTTGTAATGGTGCGTTCAGGACGACCGGGTCATGACGTCAGTCTCATCCAAAACAGAGTTTTGTAATGGTGCGTTCAGGACGACCGGGTCATGACGTCAGTCTCATCCAAAACAGAGTTTTGTAATGGTGCGTTCAGGACGACCGGGTCATGACGTCAGTCTCATCCAAAACAGAGTTTTGTAATGGTGCGTTCAGGACGACCGGGTCATGACGTCAGTCTCATCCAAAACAGAGTTTTGTAATGGTGCGTTCAGGACGACCGGGTCATGACGTCAGTCTCATCCAAAACAGAGTTTTGTAATGGTGCGTTCAGGACGACCGGGTCATGACGTCAGTCTCATCCAAAACAGAGTTTTGTAATGGTGCGTTCAGGACAACCGGGTCATGACGTCAGTCTCATCCAAAACAGAGTTTTGTAATGGTGCGTTCAGGACAACCGGGTCATGACGTCAGTCTCATCCAAAACAGAGTTTTGTAATGGTGCGTTCAGGACGACCGGGTCATGACGTCAGTCTCATCCAAAACAGAGTTTTGTAATGGTGCGTTCAGGACGACCGGGTCATGACGTCAGTCTCATCCAAAACAGAGTTTTGTAATGGTGCGTTCAGGACAACCGGGTCATGACGTCAGTCTCATCCAAAACAGAGTTTTGTAATGGTGCGTTCAGGACGACCGGGTCATGGCGTCAGTCTCATCCAAAACAGAGTTTTGTAATGGTGCGTTCAGGACGACCGGGTCATGACGTCAGTCTCATCCAAAACAGAGTTTTGTAATGGTGCGTTCAGGGCGGCCGGGTCATGACGTCAGTCTCATCCAAAACAGAGTTTTGTAATGGTGCGTTCAGGACGACCGGGTCATGACGTCAGTCTCATCCAAAACAGAGTTTTGTAATGGTGCGTTCAGGACGACCGGGTCATGACGTCAGTCTCATCCAAAACAGAGTTTTGTAATGGTGCGTTCAGGACGACCGGGTCATGACGTCAGTCTCATCCAAAACAGAGTTTTGTAATGGTGCGTTCAGGACGACCGGGTCATGACGTCAGTCTCATCCAAAACAGAGTTTTGTAATGGTGCGTTCAGGACGACCGGGTCATGACGTCAGTCTCATCCAAAACAGAGTTTTGTAATGGTGCGTTCAGGACAACCGGGTCATGACGTCAGTCTCATCCAAAACAGAGTTTTGTAATGGTGCGTTCAGGACGACCGGGTCATGACGTCAGTCTCATCCAAAACAGAGTTTTGTAATGGTGCGTTCAGGACGACCGGGTCATGACGTCAGTCTCATCCAAAACAGAGTTTTGTAATGGTGCGTTCAGGACGACCGGGTCATGGCGTCAGTCTCATCCAAAACAGAGTTTTGTAATGGTGCGTTCAGGACGACCGGGTCATGACGTCAGTCTCATCCAAAACAGAGTTTTGTAATGGTGCGTTCAGGACGACCGGGTCATGACGTCAGTCTCATCCAAAACAGAGTTTTGTAATGGTGCGTTCAGGACGACCGGGTCATGACGTCAGTCTCATCCAAAACAGAGTTTTGTAATGGTGCGTTCAGGACGACCGGGTCATGACGTCAGTCTCATCCAAAACAGAGTTTTGTAATGGTGCGTTCAGGACGACCGGGTCATGACGTCAGTCTCATCCAAAACAGAGTTTTGTAATGGTGCGTTCAGGACGACCGGGTCATGACGTCAGTCTCATCCAAAACAGAGTTTTGTAATGGTGCAGGACGACCGGGTCATGACGTCAGTCTCATCAAAACAGAGTTTTGTAATGGTGCGTTCAGGACGGCCGGGTCATGACGTCAGTCTCATCCAAAACAGAGTTTTGTAATGGTGCGTTCAGGACGGCCGGGTCATGACGTCAGTCTCATCCAAAACAGAGTTTTGTAATGGTGCGTTCAGGACGAGGGTCATGACGTCCTCATCCAAAACAGAGTTTTGTAATGGTGCATTCAGGACGACCGGGTCATGACGTCAGTCTCATCCAAAACAGAGTTTTGTAATGGTGCGTTCAGGACGGCCGGGTCATGACGTCAGTCTCATCCAAAACAGAGTTTTGTAATGGTGCGTTCAGGACGACCGGGTCATGACGTCAGTCTCATCCAAAACAGAGTTTTGTAATGGTGCGTTCAGGACGACCGGGTCATGACGTCAGTCTCATCCAAAACAGAGTTTTGTAATGGTGCGTTCAGGGCGACCGGGTCATGGCGTCAGTCTCATCCAAAACAGAGTTTTGTAATGGTGCGTTCAGGACGACCGGGTCATGGCGTCAGTCTCATCCAAAACAGAGTTTTGTAATGGTGCGTTCAGGACGACCGGGTCATGACGTCAGTCTCATCCAAAACAGAGTTTTGTAATGGTGCGTTCAGGACGACCGGGTCATGACGTCAGTCTCATCCAAAACAGAGTTTTGTAATGGTGCGTTCAGGACGACCGGGTCATGACGTCAGTCTCATCCAAAACAGAGTTTTGTAATGGTGCGTTCAGGACGACCGGGTCATGACGTCAGTCTCATCCAAAACAGAGTTTTGTAATGGTGCGTTCAGGACGACCGGGTCATGACGTCAGTCTCATCCAAAACAGAGTTTTGTAATGGTGCGTTCAGGGCGGCCGGGTCATGGCGTTCAGGTTTTGTAATGGTGCGTTCAGGGCGACCGGGTCATGACGTCAGTCTCATCCAAAACAGAGTTTTGTAATGGTGCGTTCAGGACAACCGGGTCATGACGTCAGTCTCATCCAAAACAGAGTTTTGTAATGGTGCGTTCAGGACAACCGGGTCATGACGTCAGTCTCATCCAAAACAGAGTTTTGTAATGGTGCGTTCAGGACGACCGGGTCATGACGTCAGTCTCATCCAAAACAGAGTTTTGTAATGGTGCGTTCAGGGCGACCGGGTCATGACGTCAGTCTCATCCAAAACAGAGTTTTGTAATGGTGCGTTCAGGACGACCGGGTCATGACGTCAGTCTCATCCAAAACAGAGTTTTGTAATGGTGCGTTCAGGACGACCGGGTCATGACGTCAGTCTCATCCAAAACAGAGTTTTGTAATGGTGCGTTCAGGACGACCGGGTCATGACGTCAGTCTCATCCAAAACAGAGTTTTGTAATGGTGCGTTCAGGACGACCGGGTCATGACGTCAGTCTCATCCAAAACAGAGTTTTGTAATGGTGCGTTCAGGACGAACCGGGTCATGACGTCAGTCTCATCCAAAACAGGAGTTTTGTAATGGTGCGTTCAGGACGACCGGGTCATGACGTCAGTCTCATCCAAAACAGGAGTTTTGTAATGGTGCGTTCAGGACGACCGGGTCATGACGTCAGTCTCATCCAAAACGGAGTTTTGTAATGGTGCGTTCAGGACAACCGGGTCATGACGTCAGTCTCATCCAAAACGGAGTTTTGTAATGGTGCGTTCAGGACGACCGGGTCATGACGTCAGTCTCATCCAAAACGGAGTTTTGTAATGGTGCGTTCAGGACAACCGGGTCATGACGTCAGTCTCATCCAAAACAGAGTTTTGTAATGGTGCGTTCAGGACGACCGGGTCATGACGTCAGTCTCATCCAAAACAGTTTTTGTAATGGTGCGTTCAGGACAACCGGGTCATGACGTCAGTCTCATCCAAAACGGGTCAGGACAACCGGGTCATGCGTCAGTCTCATCCAAAACGGAGTTTTGTAATGGTGCGTTCAGGGCGGCCGGGTCATGGACAAAACAGACCGGGTCAGTCTCAGTCTCATCCAAAACAGAGTTTTGTAATGGTGCGTTCAGGACAACCGGGTCATGACGTCAGTCTCATCCAAAACGGAGTTTTGTAATGGTGCGTTCAGGACGACCGGGTCATGACGTCAGTCTCATCAAAAACAGAGTTTTGTAATGGTGCGTTCAGGACAACCGGGTCATGACGTCAGTCTCATCCAAAACAGAGTTTTGTAATGGTGCGTTCAGGACGACCGGGTCATGACGTCAGTCTCATCCAAAACGGAGTTTTGTAATGGTGCGTTCAGGACAACCGGGTCATGACGTCAGTCTCATCCAAAACGGAGTTTTGTAATGGTGCGTTCAGGACGACCGGGTCATGACGTCAGTCTCATCCAAAACGGAGTTTTGTAATGGTGCGTTCAGGACGACCGGGTCATGACGTCAGTCTCATCCAAAACGGAGTTTTGTAATGGTGCGTTCAGGACGACCGGGTCATGACGTCAGTCTCATCCAAAACGAGTTTTGTAATGGTGCGTTCAGGACGACCGGGTCATGACGTCAGTCTCATCCAAAACAGGTTTTGTAATGGTGCGTTCAGGACGACCGGGTCATGACGTCAGTCTCATCCAAAACGGAGTTTTGTAATGGTGCGTTCAGGACGACCGGGTCATGACGTCAGTCTCATCCAAAACGGAGTTTTGTAATGGTTTCAGGACGACCGGGTCATGACGTGTCTCATCCAAAACGGAGTTTTGTAATGGTGCGTTCAGGACAACCGGGTCATGACGTCAGTCTCATCCAAAACGGAGTTTTGTAATGGTGCGTTCAGGACGACCGGGTCATGACGTCAGTCTCATCCAAAACGGTTTTGTAATGGTGCGTTCAGGACGGCCGGGTCATGACGTCAGTCTCATCCAAAACGAGTTTTGTAATGGTGCGTTCAGGACGGCCGGGTCATGACGTCAGTCTCATCCAAAACGAGAGTTTTGTAATGGTGCGTTCAGGTCTCACCAAAACGGGTCATGACGTCAGTCTCATCCAAAACGGAGTTTTGTAATGGTGCGTTCAGGACGACCGGGTCATGACGTCAGTCTCATCCAAAACGAGTTTTGTAATGGTGCGTTCAGGACGACCGGGTCATGACGTCAGTCTCATCCAAAACGGAGTTTTGTAATGGTGCGTTCAGGACGACCGGGTCATGACGTCAGTCTCATCCAAAACGGAGTTTTGTAATGGTGCGTTCAGGACAACCGGGTCATGACGTCAGTCTCATCCAAAACGGAGTTTTGTAATGGTGCGTTCAGGGCGACCGGTCATGGCGTCAGTCTCATCCAAAACAGGGTTTTGTAATGGTGCGTTCAGGACAACTCATCCATCCAAACGGAGTTTTGTAATGGTGCGTTCAGGACGACCGGGTCATGACGTCAGTCTCATCAAAACGGAGTTTTGTAATGGTGCGTTCAGGACGGCCGGGTCATGACGTCAGTCTCATCCAAAACGGAGTTTTGTAATGGTGCGTTCAGGACGACCGGGTCATGACGTCAGTCTCATCCAAAACGGAGTTTTGTAATGGTGCGTTCAGGACGACCGGGTCATGACGTCAGTCTCATCCAAAACGGAGTTTTGTAATGGTGCGTTCAGGACGACCGGGTCATGACGTCAGTCTCATCCAAAACGGAGTTTTGTAATGGTGCGTTCAGGACGACCGGGTCATGACGTCAGTCTCATCAAAACAAACGGGTCATGACGTTTCTCATCCAAACGGAGTTTTGTAATGGTGCGTTCAGGACACCGGGTCATGACGTCAGTCTCATCCAAAACGGAGTTTTGTAATGGTGCGTTCAGGACGACCGGGTCATGACGTCAGTCTCATCCAAAACGGAGTTTTGTAATGGTGCGTTCAGGACGACCGGGTCATGACGTCAGTCTCATCCAAAACGGAGTTTTGTAATGGTGCGTTCAGGACGACCGGGTCATGACGTCAGTCTCATCCAAAACAGAGTTTTGTAATGGTGCGTTCAGGACGACCGGGTCATGACGTCAGTCTCATCCAAAACAGAGTTTTGTAATGGTGCGTTCAGGACGACCGGGTCATGACGTCAGTCTCATCCAAAACGGAGTTTTGTAATGGTGCGTTCAGGACGACCGGGTCATGACGTCAGTCTCATCAAAACGGAGTTTTGTAATGGTGCGTTCAGGACGGTCATGACGTCAGTCTCATCCAAAACGGAGTTTTGTAATGGTGCGTTCAGGACGACCGGGTCATGACGTCAGTCTCATCCAAAACGGAGTTTTGTAATGGTGCGTTCAGGACGACCGGGTCATGACGTCAGTCTCATCCAAAACGGAGTTTTGTAATGGTGCGTTCAGGACGACCGGGTCATGACGGTCTCATCCAAAACGTTTTGTAATGGTGCGTTCAGGACGACCGGGTCATGACGTCAGTCTCATCCAAAACGGAGTTTTGTAATGGTGCGTTCAGGACGACCGGGTCATGATCAGTCTCATCCAAAACGGAGTTTTGTAATGGTGCGTTCAGGACGACCGGGTCATGACGTCAGTCTCATCCAAAACGGAGTTTTGTAATGGTGCGTTCAGGACGACCGGGTCATGACGTCAGTCTCATCCAAAACGGAGTTTTGTAATGGTGCGTTCAGGACGACCGGGTCATGACGTCAGTCTCATCCAAAACGGAGTTTTGTAATGGTGCGTTCAGGACGACCGGGTCATGACGTCAGTCTCATCCAAAACGGAGTTTTGTAATGGTGCGTTCAGGACGACCGGGTCATGACGTCAGTCTCATCCAAAACGGAGTTTTGTAATGGTGCGTTCAGGACGACCGGGTCATGACGTCAGTCTCATCCAAAACGGAGTTTTGTAATGGTGCGTTCAGGACGACCGGGTCATGACGCGTCAGTCTCATCCAAAACAGAGTTTTGTAATGGTGCGTTCAGGACGACCGGGTCATGGCGTCAGTCTCATCAAAACGGAGTTTTGTAATGGTGCGTTCAGGACGACCGGGTCATGACGTCAGTCTCATCCAAAACGGAGTTTTGTAATGGTGCGTTCAGGACGACCGGGTCATGACGTTCTCATCCAAAACGGAGTTTTGTAATGGTGCGTTCAGGACGACCGGGTCATGACGTCAGTCTCATCCAAAACGGAGTTTTGTAATGGTGCGTTCAGGACGACCGGGTCATGACGTCAGTCTCATCCAAAACGGAGTTTTGTAATGGTGCGTTCAGGACGACCGGGTCATGACGTCAGTCTCATCCAAAACGGAGTTTTGTAATGGTGCGTTCAGGACGACCGGGTCATGACGTCAGTCTCATCCAAAACGGAGTTTTGTAATGGTGCGTTCAGGACGACCGGGTCATGACGTCAGTCTCATCCAAAACGGAGTTTTGTAATGGTGCGTTCAGGACGACCGGGTCATGACGTCAGTCTCATCCAAAACGGAGTTTTGTAATGGTGCGTTCAGGACGACCGGGTCATGACGTCAGTCTCATCCAAAACGGAGTTTTGTAATGGTGCGTTCAGGACGACCGGGTCATGACGTCAGTCTCATCCAAAACAGAGTTTTGTAATGGTGCGTTCAGGACGACCGGGTCATGACGTCAGTCTCATCCAAAACGGAGTTTTGTAATGGTGCGTTCAGGACGACCGGGTCATGACGTCAGTCTCATCCAAAACAGAGTTTTGTAATGGTGCGTTCAGGACGACCGGGTCATGACGTCAGTCTCATCCAAAACGGAGTTTTGTAATGGTGCGTTCAGGACGACCGGGTCATGGCGTCAGTCTCATCCAAAACGGAGTTTTGTAATGGTGCGTTCAGGACGACCGGGTCATGACGCCAGTCTCATCCAAAACGGAGTTTTGTAATGGTGCGTTCAGGACGACCGGGTCATGACGTCAGTCTCATCCAAAACGGAGTTTTGTAATGGTGCGTTCAGGACGACCGGGTCATGACGTCAGTCTCATCCAAAACGGAGTTTTGTAATGGTGCGTTCAGGACGACCGGGTCATGACGCCAGTCTCATCCAAAACGGAGTTTTGTAATGGTGCGTTCAGGACGAACCGGGTCATGACGTCAGTCTCATCCAAAACAGGAGTTTTGTAATGGTGCGTTCAGGACGACCGGGTCATGACGTCAGTCTCATCCAAAACGGAGTTTTGTAATGGTGCGTTCAGGACGACCGGGTCATGACGTCAGTCTCATCCAAAACAGGAGTTTTGTAATGGTGCGTTCAGGACGACCGGGTCATGACGTCAGTCTCATCCAAAACAGGAGTTTTGTAATGGTGCGTTCAGGACGACCGGGTCATGACGTCAGTCTCATCCAAAACGGAGTTTTGTAATGGTGCGTTCAGGACGACCGGTCATGACGTCAGTCTCATCCAAAACAGAGTTTTGTAATGGTGCGTTCAGGACGACCGGGTCATGACGTCAGTCTCATCCAAAACAGGAGTTTTGTAATGGTGCGTTCAGGACGACCGGGTCATGACGTCAGTCTCATCCAAAACGGAGTTTTGTAATGGTGCGTTCAGGACGACCGGGTCATGACGTCAGTCTCATCCAAAACAGGAGTTTTGTAATGGTGCGTTCAGGACGACCGGGTCATGACGTCAGTCTCATCCAAAACAGAGTTTTGTAATGGTGCGTTCAGGACGACCGGGTCATGACGTCAGTCTCATCCAAAACGGAGTTTTGTAATGGTGCGTTCAGGACGACCGGGTCATGACGTCAGTCTCATCCAAAACGGAGTTTTGTAATGGTGCGTTCAGGACGACCGGGTCATGACGTCAGTCTCATCCAAAACGGAGTTTTGTAATGGTGCGTTCAGGACGACCGGGTCATGACGTCAGTCTCATCCAAAACGGAGTTTTGTAATGGTGCGTTCAGGACGACCGGGTCATGACGTCAGTCTCATCCAAAACGGAGTTTTGTAATGGTGCGTTCAGGACGACCGGGTCATGACGTCAGTCTCATCCAAAACGGAGTTTTGTAATGGTGCGTTCAGGACGACCGGGTCATGACGTTCTCATCCAAAACGGAGTTTTGTAATGGTGCGTTCAGGACGACCGGGTCATGACGTCAGTCTCATCCAAAACGAGTTTTGTAATGGTGCGTTCAGGACGACCGGGTCATGACGTCAGTCTCATCCAAAACGGAGTTTTGTAATGGTGCGTTCAGGACGACCGGGTCATGACGTCAGTCTCATCCAAAACAGAGTTTTGTAATGGTGCGTTCAGGACGACCGGGTCATGACGTCAGTCTCATCCAAAACAGAGTTTTGTAATGGTGCGTTCAGGACGACCGGGTCATGACGTCAGTCTCATCCAAAACAGAGTTTTGTAATGGTGCGTTCAGGACGACCGGGTCATGACGTCAGTCTCATCCAAAACAGAGTTTTGTAATGGTGCGTTCAGGACGACCGGGTCATGACGTCAGTCTCATCCAAAACGGAGTTTTGTAATGGTGCGTTCAGGACGACCGGGTCATGACGTCAGTCTCATCCAAAACAGGAGTTTTGTAATGGTGCGTTCAGGACGACCGGGTCATGACGTCAGTCTCAGGTTTTGTAATGGTGCGTTCAGGACGACCGGGTCATGACGTCAGTCTCATCCAAAACGGAGTTTTGTAATGGTGCGTTCAGGACGACCGGGTCATGACGTCAGTCTCATCCAAAACAGAGTTTTGTAATGGTGCGTTCAGGACGACCGGTCATGACGTCAGTCTCATCCAAAACAGAGTTTTGTAATGGTGCGTTCAGGACGACCGGGTCATGACGTCAGTCTCATCCAAAACAGAGTTTTGTAATGGTGCGTTCAGGACGACCGGGTCATGCGTCAGTCTCATCCAAAACAGGAGTTTTGTAATGGTGCGTTCAGGACGACCGGGTCATGACGTCAGTCTCATCCAAAACAGGAGTTTTGTAATGGTGCGTTCAGGACGACCGGGTCATGACGTCAGTCTCATCCAAAACAGGAGTTTTGTAATGGTGCGTTCAGGACGACCGGGTCATGACGTCAGTCTCATCCAAAACGGAGTTTTGTAATGGTGCGTTCAGGACGACCGGGTCATGACGTCAGTCTCATCCAAAACAGAGTTTTGTAATGGTGCGTTCAGGACGACCGGGTCATGACGTCAGTCTCATCCAAAACAGGAGTTTTGTAATGGTGCGTTCAGGACGACCGGGTCATGACGTCAGTCTCATCCAAAACAGGAGTTTTGTAATGGTGCGTCATGACGTCAGTCTCATCCAAAACAGAGTTTTGTAATGGTGCGTTCAGGACGACCGGGTCATGACGTCAGTCTCATCCAAAACAGAGTTTTGTAATGGTGCGTTCAGGACGACCGGGTCATGACGTCAGTCTCATCCAAAACAGAGTTTTGTAATGGTGCGTTCAGGACGACCGGGTCATGACGTCAGTCTCATCCAAAACAGGAGTTTTGTAATGGTGCGTTCAGGACGACCGGGTCATGACGTCAGTCTCATCCAAAACAGGAGTTTTGTAATGGTGCGTTCAGGACGACCGGGTCATGACGTCAGTCTCATCCAAAACAGAGTTTTGTAATGGTGCGTTCAGGACGACCGGGTCATGACGTCAGTCTCATCCAAAACAGAGTTTTGTAATGGTGCGTTCAGGACGACCGGGTCATGACGTCAGTCTCATCCAAAACAGAGTTTTGTAATGGTGCGTTCAGGACGACCGGGTCATGACGTCAGTCTCATCAAAACAGAGTTTTGTAATGGTGCGTTCAGGGCGACCGGGTCATGACGTCAGTCTCATCCAAAACAGAGTTTTGTAATGGTGCGTTCAGGACGACCGGGTCATGACGTCAGTCTCATCCAAAACAGAGTTTTGTAATGGTGCGTTCAGGACGACCGGGTCATGACGTCAGTCTCATCCAAAACAGAGTTTTGTAATGGTGCGTTCAGGACGACCGGGTCATGACGTCAGTCTCATCCAAAACAGAGTTTTGTAATGGTGCGTTCAGGACGACCGGGTCATGACGTCAGTCTCATCCAAAACAGAGTTTTGTAATGGTGCGTTCAGGACGACCGGGTCATGACGTCAGTCTCATCCAAAACAGAGTTTTGTAATGGTGCGTTCAGGACGGCCGGGTCATGACGTCAGTCTCATCCAAAACAGAGTTTTGTAATGGTGCGTTCAGGACGACCGGGTCATGACGTCAGTCTCATCCAAAACAGAGTTTTGTAATGGTGCGTTCAGGACGACCGGGTCATGACGTCAGTCTCATCCAAAACAGAGTTTTGTAATGGTGCGTTCAGGACACCGGGTCATGACGTCAGTCTCATCAAAACAGAGTTTTGTAATGGTGCGTTCAGGACGACCGGGTCATGACGTCAGTCTCATCCAAAACAGAGTTTTGTAATGGTGCGTTCAGGACGACCGGGTCATGACGTCAGTCTCATCCAAAACAGAGTTTTGTAATGGTGCGTTCAGGACAACCGGGTCATGACGTCAGTCTCATCAAAACAGAGTTTTGTAATGGTGCGTTCAGGACGAACCGGTCATGACGTCAGTCTCATCCAAAACAGAGTTTTGTAATGGTGCGTTCAGGACGACCGGGTCATGACGTCAGTCTCATCCAAAACAGAGTTTTGTAATGGTGCGTTCAGGACGACCGGGTCATGACGTCAGTCTCATCAAAACAGAGTTTTGTAATGGTGCGTTCAGGACGACCGGGTCATGACGTCAGTCTCATCCAAAACAGAGTTTTGTAATGGTGCGTTCAGGACGACCGGGTCATGACGTCAGTCTCATCCAAAACAGAGTTTTGTAATGGTGCGTTCAGGACGACCGGGTCATGACGTCAGTCTCATCCAAAACAGAGTTTTGTAATGGTGCGTTCAGGACGACCGGGTCATGACGTCAGTCTCATCCAAAACAGAGTTTTGTAATGGTGCGTTCAGGACGACCGGGTCATGACGTCAGTCTCATCCAAAACAGAGTTTTGTAATGGTGCGTTCAGGACGACCGGGTCATGACGTCAGTCTCATCCAAAACAGAGTTTTGTAATGGTGCGTTCAGGACGACCGGGTCATGACGTCAGTCTCATCCAAAACAGAGTTTTGTAATGGTGCGTTCAGGACGACCGGGTCATGACGTCAGTCTCATCCAAAACAGAGTTTTGTAATGGTGCGTTCAGGACGACCGGGTCATGACGTCAGTCTCATCCAAAACAGAGTTTTGTAATGGTGCGTTCAGGACGACCGGGTCATGACGTCAGTCTCATCCAAAACAGAGTTTTGTAATGGTGCGTTCAGGACGACCGGGTCATGGCGTCAGTCTCATCCAAAACAGAGTTTTGTAATGGTGCGTTCAGGGCGACCGGGTCATGACGTCAGTCTCATCCAAAACAGAGTTTTGTAATGGTGCGTTCAGGACGACCGGGTCATGACGTCAGTCTCATCCAAAACAGAGTTTTGTAATGGTGCGTTCAGGACGACCGGGTCATGACGTCAGTCTCATCCAAAACAGAGTTTTGTAATGGTGCGTTCAGGACGACCGGGTCATGACGTCAGTCTCATCCAAAACAGAGTTTTGTAATTTTGGACGACCGGGTCATGACGTCAGTCTCATCCAAAACAGAGTTTTGTAATGGTGCGTTCAGGACGACCGGGTCATGACGTCAGTCTCATCCAAAACAGAGTTTTGTAATGGTGCGTTCAGGACGACCGGGTCATGACGTCAGTCTCATCCAAAACAGAGTTTTGTAATGGTGCGTTCAGGACGACCGGGTCATGACGTCAGTCTCATCCAAAACAGAGTTTTGTAATGGTGCGTTCAGGACGACCGGGTCATGACGTCAGTCTCATCCAAAACAGAGTTTTGTAATGGTGCGTTCAGGACGACCGGGTCATGACGTCAGTCTCATCCAAAACAGAGTTTTGTAATGGTGCGTTCAGGACGACCGGGTCATGAGGTCTCATCCAAAACAGAGTTTTGTAATGGTGCGTTCAGGGCGACCGGGTCATGACGTCAGTCTCATCCAAAACAGAGTTTTGTAATGGTGCGTTCAGGACGACCGGGTCATGGCGTCAGTCTCATCCAAAACAGAGTTTTGTAATGGTGCGTTCAGGACGACCGGGTCATGACGTCAGTCTCATCCAAAACAGAGTTTTGTAATGGTGCGTTCAGGACGACCGGGTCATGACGCGTCAGTCTCATCCAAAACAGAGTTTTGTAATGGTGCGTTCAGGACGACCGGGTCATGACGTCAGTCTCATCCAAAACAGAGTTTTGTAATGGTGCGTTCAGGACGACCGGGTCATGACGTCAGTCTCATCCAAAACAGAGTTTTGTAATGGTGCGTTCAGGACGACCGGGTCATGGACAGTCTCATCCAAAACAGAGTTTTGTAATGGTGCGTTCAGGACGACCGGGTCATGACGTCAGTCTCATCCAAAACAGAGTTTTGTAATGGTGCGTTCAGGACGACCGGGTCATGACGTCAGTCTCATCCAAAACAGAGTTTTGTAATGGTGCGTTCAGGACGACCGGGTCATGACGTCAGTCTCATCCAAAACAGAGTTTTGTAATGGTGCGTTCAGGACGACCGG
This sequence comes from Oncorhynchus keta, assembly GCF_023373465.1. Lineage (NCBI taxonomy): Eukaryota > Metazoa > Chordata > Actinopteri > Salmoniformes > Salmonidae > Oncorhynchus > Oncorhynchus keta. The sequence continues at coordinate 1,306,416 of NC_068455.1, forward strand.
GTCATGACGTCAGTCTCATCCAAAACAGAGTTTTGTAATGGTGCGTTCAGGACGACCGGGTCATGACGTCAGTCTCATCCAAAACAGAGTTTTGTAATGGTGCGTTCAGGACGACCGGGTCATGACGTCAGTCTCATCCAAAACAGAGTTTTGTAATGGTGCGTTCAGGACGACCGGGTCATGACGTCAGTCTCATCCAAAACAGAGTTTTGTAATGGTGCGTTCAGGACGACCGGGTCATGACGTCAGTCTCATCCAAAACAGAGTTTTGTAATGGTGCGTTCAGGACGACCGGGTCATGACGTCAGTCTCATCCAAAACAGAGTTTTGTAATGGTGCGTTCAGGACGACCGGGTCATGACGTCAGTCTCATCCAAAACAGAGTTTTGTAATGGTGCGTTCAGGACGACCGGGTCATGACGTCAGTCTCATCAAAACAGAGTTTTGTAATGGTGCGTTCAGGACGACCGGGTCATGACGTCAGTCTCATCCAAAACAGAGTTTTGTAATGGTGCGTTCAGGACGACCGGGTCATGACGTCAGTCTCATCCAAAACAGAGTTTTGTAATGGTGCGTTCAGGACGACCGGGTCATGACGTCAGTCTCATCCAAAACAGAGTTTTGTAATGGTGCGTTCAGGACGACCGGGTCATGACGTCAGTCTCATCCAAAACAGAGTTTTGTAATGGTGCGTTCAGGACGACCGGGTCATGACGTCAGTCTCATCCAAAACAGAGTTTTGTAATGGTGCGTTCAGGACGACCGGGTCATGACGTCAGTCTCATCCAAAACAGAGTTTTGTAATGGTGCGTTCAGGACGACCGGGTCATGACGTCAGTCTCATCCAAAACAGAGTTTTGTAATGGTGCGTAGGATGGGGTCATGACGTCAGTCTCATCCAAAACAGAGTTTTGTAATGGTGCGTTCAGGACGACCGGGTCATGACGTCAGTCTCATCCAAAACAGAGTTTTGTAATGGTGCGTTCAGGGCGACCGGGTCATGACGTCAGTCTCATCCAAAACAGAGTTTTGTAATGGTGCGTTCAGGACGACCGGGTCATGACGTCAGTCTCATCCAAAACAGAGTTTTGTAATGGTGCGTTCAGGACGACCGGGTCATGACGTCAGTCTCATCCAAAACAGAGTTTTGTAATGGTGCGTTCAGGACGACCGGGTCATGAGTCAGTCTCATCCAAAACAGAGTTTTGTAATGGTGCGTTCAGGACGACCGGGTCATGACGTCAGTCTCATCCAAAACAGAGTTTTGTAATGGTGCGTTCAGGACGACCGGGTCATGACGTCAGTCTCATCCAAAACAGAGTTTTGTAATGGTGCGTTCAGGACGACCGGGTCATGACGTCAGTCTCATCCAAAACAGAGTTTTGTAATGGTGCGTTCAGGACGACCGGGTCATGACGTCAGTCTCATCCAAAACAGAGTTTTGTAATGGTGCGTTCAGGACGACCGGGTCATGACGTCAGTCTCATCCAAAACAGAGTTTTGTAATGGTGCGTTCAGGACGACCGGGTCATGACGTCAGTCTCATCCAAAACAGAGTTTTGTAATGGTGCGTTCAGGACGACCGGGTCATGACGTCAGTCTCATCCAAAACAGAGTTTTGTAATGGTGCGTTCAGGACGACCGGGTCATGACGTCAGTCTCATCCAAAACAGAGTTTTGTAATGGTGCGTTCAGGACGACCGGGTCATGACGTCAGTCTCATCCAAAACAGAGTTTTGTAATGGTGCGTTCAGGACGACCGGGTCATGACGTCAGTCTCATCCAAAACAGAGTTTTGTAATGGTGCGTTCAGGACAACCGGGTCATGACGTCAGTCTCATCCAAAACAGAGTTTTGTAATGGTGCGTTCAGGACGACCGGGTCATGACGTCAGTCTCATCCAAAACAGAGTTTTGTAATGGTGCGTTCAGGACAACCGGGTCATGACGTCAGTCTCATCCAAAACAGAGTTTTGTAATGGTGCGTTCAGGACGACCGGGTCATGACGTCAGTCTCATCCAAAACAGAGTTTTGTAATGGTGCGTTCAGGACGTCATGACGTCAGTCTCATCCAAAACAGAGTTTTGTAATGGTGCGTTCAGGACGACCGGGTCATGACGTCAGTCTCATCCAAAACAGAGTTTTGTAATGGTGCGTTCAGGACAACCGGGTCATGACGTCAGTCTCATCCAAAACAGAGTTTTGTAATGGTGCGTTCAGGACGACCGGGTCATGACGTCAGTCTCATCCAAAACAGAGTTTTGTAATGGTGCGTTCAGGACGACCGGGTCATGACGTCAGTCTCATCCAAAACAGAGTTTTGTAATGGTGCGTTCAGGACGACCGGGTCATGACGTCAGTCTCATCCAAAACAGAGTTTTGTAATGGTGCGTTCAGGACAACCGGGTCATGACGTCAGTCTCATCCAAAACAGAGTTTTGTAATGGTGCGTTCAGGACAACCGGGTCATGACGTCAGTCTCATCCAAAACAGAGTTTTGTAATGGTGCGTTCAGGACAACCGGGTCATGACGTCAGTCTCATCCAAAACAGAGTTTTGTAATGGTGCGTTCAGGACAACCGGGTCATGACGTCAGTCTCATCCAAAACAGAGTTTTGTAATGGTGCGTTCAGGACAACCGGGTCATGACGTCAGTCTCATCAAAACAGAGTTTTGTAATGGTGCGTTCAGGACAACCGGGTCATGACGTCAGTCTCATCCAAAACAGAGTTTTGTAATGGTGCGTTCAGGACAACCGGGTCATGACGTCAGTCTCATCCAAAACAGAGTTTTGTAATGGTGCGTTCAGGACAACCGGGTCATGACGTCAGTCTCATCCAAAACAGAGTTTTGTAATGGTGCGTTCAGGACAACCGGGTCATGACGTCAGTCTCATCCAAAACAGAGTTTTGTAATGGTGCGTTCAGGACGACCGGGTCATGACGTCAGTCTCATCCAAAACAGAGTTTTGTAATGGTGCGTTCAGGACAACCGGGTCATGACGTCAGTCTCATCCAAAACAGAGTTTTGTAATGGTGCGTTCAGGACGACCGGGTCATGACGTCAGTCTCATCCAAAACAGAGTTTTTTTTGTAATGGTGCGTTCAGGACGACCGGGTCATGACGTCAGTCTCATCCAAAACAGAGTTTTGTAATGGTGCGTTCAGGACAACCGGGTCATGACGTCAGTCTCATCCAAAACAGAGTTTTGTAATGGTGCGTTCAGGACAACCGGGTCATGACGTCAGTCTCATCCAAAACAGAGTTTTGTAATGGTGCGTTCAGGACAACCGGGTCATGACGTCAGTCTCATCCAAAACAGAGTTTTGTAATGGTGCGTTCAGGACAACCGGGTCATGACGTCAGTCTCATCCAAAACAGAGTTTTGTAATGGTGCGTTCAGGACAACCGGGTCATGACGTCAGTCTCATCCAAAACAGAGTTTTGTAATGGTGCGTTCAGGACAACCGGGTCATGACGTCAGTCTCATCCAAAACAGAGTTTTGTAATGGTGCGTTCAGGACAACCGGGTCATGACGTCAGTCTCATCCAAAACAGAGTTTTGTAATGGTGCGTTCAGGACAACCGGGTCATGACGTCAGTCTCATCCAAAACAGAGTTTTGTAATGGTGCGTTCAGGACAACCGGGTCATGACGTCAGTCTCATCCAAAACAGAGTTTTGTAATGGTGCGTTCAGGACAACCGGGTCATGACGTCAGTCTCATCCAAAACAGAGTTTTGTAATGGTGCGTTCAGGACAACCGGGTCATGACGTCAGTCTCATCCAAAACAGAGTTTTGTAATGGTGCGTTCAGGACAACCGGGTCATGACGTCAGTCTCATCCAAAACAGAGTTTTGTAATGGTGCGTTCAGGACAACCGGGTCATGACGTCAGTCTCATCCAAAACAGAGTTTTGTAATGGTGCGTTCAGGACAACCGGGTCATGACGTCAGTCTCATCCAAAACAGAGTTTTGTAATGGTGCGTTCAGGACAACCGGGTCATGACGTCAGTCTCATCCAAAACAGAGTTTTGTAATGGTGCGTTCAGGACAACCGGGTCATGACGTCAGTCTCATCCAAAACAGAGTTTTGTAATGGTGCGTTCAGGACACCGGGTCATGACGTCAGTCTCATCCAAAACAGAGTTTTGTAATGGTGCGTTCAGGACAACCGGGTCATGACGTCAGTCTCATCCAAAACAGAGTTTTGTAATGGTGCGTTCAGGACAACCGGGTCATGACGTCAGTCTCATCCAAAACAGAGTTTTGTAATGGTGCGTTCAGGACAACCGGGTCATGACGTCAGTCTCATCCAAAACAGAGTTTTGTAATGGTGCGTTCAGGACAACCGGGTCATGACGTCAGTCTCATCCAAAACAGAGTTTTGTAATGGTGCGTTCAGGACAACCGGGTCATGACGTCAGTCTCATCCAAAACAGAGTTTTGTAATGGTGCGTTCAGGACAACCGGGTCATGACGTCAGTCTCATCCAAAACAGAGTTTTGTAATGGTGCGTTCAGGACAACCGGGTCATGACGTCAGTCTCATCCAAAACAGAGTTTTGTAATGGTGCGTTCAGGACAACCGGGTCATGACGTCAGTCTCATCCAAAACAGAGTTTTGTAATGGTGCGTTCAGGACAACCGGGTCATGACGTCAGTCTCATCCAAAACAGAGTTTTGTAATGGTGCGTTCAGGACAACCGGGTCATGACGTCAGTCTCATCCAAAACAGAGTTTTGTAATGGTGCGTTCAGGACAACCGGGTCATGACGTCAGTCTCATCCAAAACAGAGTTTTGTAATGGTGCGTTCAGGACAACCGGGTCATGACGTCAGTCTCATCCAAAACAGAGTTTTGTAATGGTGCGTTCAGGACAACCGGGTCATGACGTCAGTCTCATCCAAAACAGAGTTTTGTAATGGTGCGTTCAGGACAACCGGGTCATGACGTCAGTCTCATCCAAAACAGAGTTTTGTAATGGTGCGTTCAGGACAACCGGGTCATGACGTCAGTCTCATCCAAAACAGAGTTTTGTAATGGTGCGTTCAGGACAACCGGGTCATGACGTCAGTCTCATCCAAAACAGAGTTTTGTAATGGTGCGTTCAGGACAACCGGGTCATGACGTCAGTCTCATCCAAAACAGAGTTTTGTAATGGTGCGTTCAGGACAACCGGGTCATGACGTCAGTCTCATCCAAAACAGAGTTTTGTAATGGTGCGTTCAGGACAACCGGGTCATGACGTCAGTCTCATCCAAAACAGAGTTTTGTAATGGTGCGTTCAGGACAACCGGGTCATGACGTCAGTCTCATCCAAAACAGAGTTTTGTAATGGTGCGTTCAGGACAACCGGGTCATGACGTCAGTCTCATCCAAAACAGAGTTTTGTAATGGTGCGTTCAGGACAACCGGGTCATGACGTCAGTCTCATCCAAAACAGAGTTTTGTAATGGTGCGTTCAGGACAACCGGGTCATGACGTCAGTCTCATCCAAAACAGAGTTTTGTAATGGTGCGTTCAGGACAACCGGGTCATGACGTCAGTCTCATCCAAAACAGAGTTTTGTAATGGTGCGTTCAGGACAACCGGGTCATGACGTCAGTCTCATCCAAAACAGAGTTTTGTAATGGTGCGTTCAGGACAACCGGGTCATGACGTCAGTCTCATCCAAAACAGAGTTTTGTAATGGTGCGTTCAGGACAACCGGGTCATGACGTCAGTCTCATCCAAAACAGAGTTTTGTAATGGTGCGTTCAGGACAACCGGGTCATGACGTCAGTCTCATCCAAAACAGAGTTTTGTAATGGTGCGTTCAGGACAACCGGGTCATGACGTCAGTCTCATCCAAAACAGAGTTTTGTAATGGTGCGTTCAGGACAACCGGGTCATGACGTCAGTCTCATCCAAAACAGAGTTTTGTAATGGTGCGTTCAGGACAACCGGGTCATGACGTCAGTCTCATCCAAAACAGAGTTTTGTAATGGTGCGTTCAGGACAACCGGGTCATGACGTCAGTCTCATCCAAAACAGAGTTTTGTAATGGTGCGTTCAGGACAACCGGGTCATGACGTCAGTCTCATCCAAAACAGAGTTTTGTAATGGTGCGTTCAGGACAACCGGGTCATGACGTCAGTCTCATCCAAAACAGAGTTTTGTAATGGTGCGTTCAGGACAACCGGGTCATGACGTCAGTCTCATCCAAAACAGAGTTTTGTAATGGTGCGTTCAGGACAACCGGGTCATGACGTCAGTCTCATCCAAAACAGAGTTTTGTAATGGTGCGTTCAGGACAACCGGGTCATGACGTCAGTCTCATCCAAAACAGAGTTTTGTAATGGTGCGTTCAGGACAACCGGGTCATGACGTCAGTCTCATCCAAAACAGAGTTTTGTAATGGTGCGTTCAGGACAACCGGGTCATGACGTCAGTCTCATCCAAAACAGAGTTTTGTAATGGTGCGTTCAGGACAACCGGGTCATGACGTCAGTCTCATCCAAAACAGAGTTTTGTAATGGTGCGTTCAGGACAACCGGGTCATGACGTCAGTCTCATCCAAAACAGAGTTTTGTAATGGTGCGTTCAGGACAACCGGGTCATGACGTCAGTCTCATCCAAAACAGAGTTTTGTAATGGTGCGTTCAGGACAACCGGGTCATGACGTCAGTCTCATCCAAAACAGAGTTTTGTAATGGTGCGTTCAGGACAACCGGGTCATGACGTCAGTCTCATCCAAAACAGAGTTTTGTAATGGTGCGTTCAGGACAACCGGGTCATGACGTCAGTCTCATCCAAAACAGAGTTTTGTAATGGTGCGTTCAGGACAACCGGGTCATGACGTCAGTCTCATCCAAAACAGAGTTTTGTAATGGTGCGTTCAGGACAACCGGGTCATGACGTCAGTCTCATCCAAAACAGAGTTTTGTAATGGTGCGTTCAGGACAACCGGGTCATGACGTCAGTCTCATCCAAAACAGAGTTTTGTAATGGTGCGTTCAGGACAACCGGGTCATGACGTCAGTCTCATCCAAAACAGAGTTTTGTAATGGTGCGTTCAGGACAACCGGGTCATGACGTCAGTCTCATCCAAAACAGAGTTTTGTAATGGTGCGTTCAGGACAACCGGGTCATGACGTCAGTCTCATCCAAAACAGAGTTTTGTAATGGTGCGTTCAGGACAACCGGGTCATGACGTCAGTCTCATCCAAAACAGAGTTTTGTAATGGTGCGTTCAGGACAACCGGGTCATGACGTCAGTCTCATCCAAAACAGAGTTTTGTAATGGTGCGTTCAGGACAACCGGGTCATGACGCGTCAGTCTCATCCAAAACAGAGTTTTGTAATGGTGCGTTCAGGACAACCGGGTCATGACGTCAGTCTCATCCAAAACAGAGTTTTGTAATGGTGCGTTCAGGACAACCGGGTCATGACGTCAGTCTCATCCAAAACAGAGTTTTGTAATGGTGCGTTCAGGACAACCGGGTCATGACGTCAGTCTCATCCAAAACAGAGTTTTGTAATGGTGCGTTCAGGACAACCGGTCATGACGTCAGTCTCATCCAAAACAGAGTTTTGTAATGGTGCGTTCAGGACAACCGGGTCATGACGTCAGTCTCATCCAAAACAGAGTTTTGTAATGGTGCGTTCAGGACAACCGGGTCATGACGTCAGTCTCATCCAAAACAGAGTTTTGTAATGGTGCGTTCAGGACAACCGGGTCATGACGTCAGTCTCATCCAAAACAGAGTTTTGTAATGGTGCGTTCAGGACAACCGGGTCATGACGTCAGTCTCATCCAAAACAGAGTTTTGTAATGGTGCGTTCAGGACAACCGGGTCATGACGTCAGTCTCATCCAAAACAGAGTTTTGTAATGGTGCGTTCAGGACAACCGGGTCATGACGTCAGTCTCATCCAAAACAGAGTTTTGTAATGGTGCGTTCAGGACAACCGGGTCATGACGTCAGTCTCATCCAAAACAGAGTTTTGTAATGGTGCGTTCAGGACAACCGGGTCATGACGTCAGTCTCATCCAAAACAGAGTTTTGTAATGGTGCGTTCAGGACAACCGGGTCATGACGTCAGTCTCATCCAAAACAGAGTTTTGTAATGGTGCGTTCAGGACAACCGGGTCATGACGTCAGTCTCATCCAAAACAGAGTTTTGTAATGGTGCGTTCAGGACAACCGGGTCATGACGTCAGTCTCATCCAAAACAGAGTTTTGTAATGGTGCGTTCAGGACAACCGGGTCATGACGTCAGTCTCATCCAAAACAGAGTTTTGTAATGGTGCGGACAACCGGTCAGGACAACGGGTCATGACGTCAGTCTCATCCAAAACAGAGTTTTGTAATGGTGCGTTCAGGACAACCGGGTCATGACGTCAGTCTCATCCAAAACAGAGTTTTGTAATGGTGCTGCGTTCAGGACAACCGGGTCATGACGTCAGTCTCATCCAAAACAGAGTTTTGTAATGGTGCGTTCAGGACAACCGGGTCATGACGTCAGTCTCATCCAAAACAGAGTTTTGTAATGGTGCGTTCAGGACAACCGGGTCATGACGTCAGTCTCATCCAAAACAGAGTTTTGTAATGGTGCGTTCAGGACAACCGGGTCATGACGTCAGTCTCATCCAAAACAGAGTTTTGTAATGGTGCGTTCAGGACAACCGGGTCATGACGTCAGTCTCATCCAAAACAGAGTTTTGTAATGGTGCGTTCAGGACAACCGGGTCATGACGTCAGTCTCATCCAAAACAGAGTTTTGTAATGGTGCGTTCAGGACAACCGGGTCATGACGTCAGTCTCATCCAAAACAGAGTTTTGTAATGGTGCGTTCAGGACAACCGGGTCATGACGTCAGTCTCATCCAAAACAGAGTTTTGTAATGGTGCGTTCAGGACAACCGGGTCATGACGTCAGTCTCATCCAAAACAGAGTTTTGTAATGGTGCGTTCAGGACAACCGGGTCATGACGTCAGTCTCATCCAAAACAGAGTTTTGTAATGGTGCGTTCAGGACAACCGGTCATGACGTCAGTCTCATCCAAAACAGAGTTTTGTAATGGTGCGTTCAGGACAACCGGGTCATGACGTCAGTCTCATCCAAAACAGAGTTTTGTAATGGTGCGTTCAGGACAACCGGGTCATGACGTCAGTCTCATCCAAAACAGAGTTTTGTAATGGTGCGTTCAGGACAACCGGGTCATGACGTCAGTCTCATCCAAAACAGAGTTTTGTAATGGTGCGTTCAGGACAACCGGGTCATGACGTCAGTCTCATCCAAAACAGAGTTTTGTAATGGTGCGTTCAGGACAACCGGGTCATGACGTCAGTCTCATCCAAAACAGAGTTTTGTAATGGTGCGTTCAGGACAACCGGGTCATGACGTCAGTCTCATCCAAAACAGAGTTTTGTAATGGTGCGTTCAGGACAACCGGGTCATGACGTCAGTCTCATCCAAAACAGAGTTTTGTAATGGTGCGTTCAGGACAACCGGGTCATGACGTCAGTCTCATCCAAAACAGAGTTTTGTAATGGTGCGTTCAGGACAACCGGGTCATGACGTCAGTCTCATCCAAAACAGAGTTTTGTAATGGTGCGTTCAGGACAACCGGGTCATGACGTCAGTCTCATCCAAAACAGAGTTTTGTAATGGTGCGTTCAGGACAACCGGGTCATGACGTCAGTCTCATCCAAAACAGAGTTTTGTAATGGTGCGTTCAGGACGACCGGGTCATGACGTCAGTCTCATCCAAAACAGAGTTTTGTAATGGTGCGTTCAGGACGACCGGGTCATGACGTCAGTCTCATCCAAAACAGAGTTTTGTAATGGTGCGTTCAGGACAACCGGGTCATGACGTCAGTCTCATCCAAAACAGAGTTTTGTAATGGTGCGTTCAGGACAACCGGGTCATGACGTCAGTCTCATCCAAAACAGAGTTTTGTAATGGTGCGTTCAGGACAACCGGGTCATGACGTCAGTCTCATCCAAAACAGAGTTTTGTAATGGTGCATCCAAAACAGAGTTTTGTAATGGTGCAGGACACCGGGTCATGACGTCAGTCTCATCCAAAACAGAGTTTTGTAATGGTGCGTTCAGGACGACCGGGTCATGACGTCAGTCTCATCCAAAACAGAGTTTTGTAATGGTGCGTTCAGGACGACCGGGTCATGACGTCAGTCTCATCCAAAACAGAGTTTTGTAATGGTGCGTTCAGGACGACCGGGTCATGACGTCAGTCTCATCCAAAACAGAGTTTTGTAATGGTGCGTTCAGGACGACCGGGTCATGACGTCAGTCTCATCCAAAACAGAGTTTTGTAATGGTGCGTTCAGGACGACCGGTCATGACGTCAGTCTCATCCAAAACAGAGTTTTGTAATGGTGCGTTCAGGACGACCGGGTCATGACGTCAGTCTCATCCAAAACAGAGTTTTGTAATGGTGCTTCAGGACGACCGGGTCATGACGTCAGTCTCATCCAAAACAGAGTTTTGTAATGGTGCGTTCAGGACAACCGGGTCATGACGTCAGTCTCATCCAAAACAGAGTTTTGTAATGGTGCGTTCAGGACGACCGGGTCATGACGTCAGTCTCATCCAAAACAGAGTTTTGTAATGGTGCGTTCAGGACGACCGGGTCATGACGTCAGTCTCATCCAAAACAGAGTTTTGTAATGGTGCGTTCAGGACAACCGGGTCATGACGTCAGTCTCATCCAAAACAGAGTTTTGTAATGGTGCGTTCAGGACGACCGGGTCATGACGTCAGTCTCATCCAAAACAGAGTTTTGTAATGGTGCGTTCAGGACGACCGGGTCATGACGTCAGTCTCATCCAAAACAGAGTTTTGTAATGGTGCGTTCAGGACGACCGGGTCATGACGTCAGTCTCATCCAAAACAGAGTTTTGTAATGGTGCGTTCAGGACTCATCCAAAACAGAGTTTTGTAATGGTGCCGGGTCATGACGTCAGTCTCATCCAAAACAGAGTTTTGTAATGGTGCGTTCAGGACAACCGGGTCATGACGTCAGTCTCATCCAAAACAGAGTTTTGTAATGGTGCGTTCAGGACAACCGGGTCATGACGTCAGTCTCATCCAAAACAGAGTTTTGTAATGGTGCGTTCAGGACGAACCGGGTCATGACGTCAGTCTCATCCAAAACAGAGTTTTGTAATGGTGCGTTCAGGACGACCGGGTCATGACGTCAGTCTCATCCAAAACAGAGTTTTGTAATGGTGCGTTCAGGACGACCGGGTCATGACGTCAGTCTCATCCAAAACAGAGTTTTGTAATGGTGCGTTCAGGACGACCGGGTCATGACGTCAGTCTCATCCAAAACAGAGTTTTGTAATGGTGCGTTCAGGACAACCGGGTCATGACGTCAGTCTCATCCAAAACAGAGTTTTGTAATGGTGCGTTCAGGACAACCGGGTCATGACGTCAGTCTCATCCAAAACAGAGTTTTGTAATGGTGCGTTCAGGACAACCGGGTCATGACGTCAGTCTCATCCAAAACAGAGTTTTGTAATGGTGCGTTCAGGACGACCGGTCATGACGTCAGTCTCATCCAAAACAGAGTTTTGTAATGGTGCGTTCAGGACAACCGGGTCATGACGTCAGTCTCATCCAAAACAGAGTTTTGTAATGGTGCGTTCAGGACGACCGGGTCATGACGTCAGTCTCATCCAAAACAGAGTTTTGTAATGGTGCGTTCAGGACAACCGGGTCATGACGTCAGTCTCATCCAAAACAGAGTTTTGTAATGGTGCGTTCAGGACAACCGGGTCATGACGTCAGTCTCATCCAAAACAGAGTTTTGTAATGGTGCGTTCAGGACGACCGGGTCATGACGTCAGTCTCATCCAAAACAGAGTTTTGTAATGGTGCGTTCAGGACGACCGGGTCATGACGTCAGTCTCATCCAAAACAGAGTTTTGTAATGGTGCGTTCAGGACGACCGGGTCATGACGTCAGTCTCATCCAAAACAGAGTTTTGTAATGGTGCGTCAGGACGACCGGGTCATGACGTCAGTCTCATCCAAAACAGAGTTTTGTAATGGTGCGTTCAGGACGACCGGGTCATGACGTCAGTCTCATCCAAAACAGAGTTTTGTAATGGTGCGTTCAGGACGACCGGGTCATGACGTCAGTCTCATCCAAAACAGAGTTTTGTAATGGTGCGTTCAGGACGACCGGGTCATGACGGTCTCATCCAAAACAGAGTTTTGTAATGGTGCGTCAGACGTCAGTCTCATCCAAAACAGAGTTTTGTAATGGTGCGTTCAGGACGACCGGGTCATGACGTCAGTCTCATCCAAAACAGAGTTTTGTAATGGTGCGTTCAGGACACCGGGTCATGACGTCAGTCTCATCCAAAACAGAGTTTTGTAATGGTGCGTTCAGGACGACCGGGTCATGACGTCAGTCTCATCCAAAACAGAGTTTTGTAATGGTGCGTCAGGACGACCGGGTCATGACGTCAGTCTCATCCAAAACAGAGTTTTGTAATGGTGCGTTCAGGACGACCGGGTCATGACGTCAGTCTCATCCAAAACAGAGTTTTGTAATGGTGCGTTCAGGACGACCGGGTCATGACGTCAGTCTCATCCAAAACAGAGTTTTGTAATGGTGCGTTCAGGACGACCGGGTCATGACGTCAGTCTCATCCAAAACAGAGTTTTGTAATGGTGCGTTCAGGACGACCGGGTCATGACGTCAGTCTCATCCAAAACAGAGTTTTGTAATGGTGCGTTCAGGACGACCGGGTCATGACGTCAGTCTCATCCAAAACAGAGTTTTGTAATGGTGCGTTCAGGACGACCGGGTCATGACGTCAGTCTCATCCAAAACAGAGTTTTGTAATGGTGCGTTCAGGACGACCGGGTCATGACGTCAGTCTCATCCAAAACAGAGTTTTGTAATGGTGCGTTCAGGACGACCGGGTCATGACGTCAGTCTCATCCAAAACAGAGTTTTGTAATGGTGCGTTCAGGACGACCGGGTCATGACGTCAGTCTCATCCAAAACAGAGTTTTGTAATGGTGCGTTCAGGACGACCGGGTCATGACGTCAGTCTCATCCAAAACAGAGTTTTGTAATGGTGCGTTCAGGACGACCGGGTCATGACGTCAGTCTCATCCAAAACAGAGTTTTGTAATGGTGCGTTCAGGACGACCGGTCATGACGTCAGTCTCATCCAAAACAGAGTTTTGTAATGGTGCGTTCAGGACGACCGGGTCATGACGTCAGTCTCATCCAAAACAGAGTTTTGTAATGGTGCGTTCAGGACGACCGGGTCATGACGTCAGTCTCATCCAAAACAGAGTTTTGTAATGGTGCGTCAGGACGACCGGGTCATGACGTCAGTCTCATCCAAAACAGAGTTTTGTAATGGTGCGTCAGGACGACCGGGTCATGACGTCAGTCTCATCCAAAACAGAGTTTTGTAATGGTGCGTTCAGGACGACCGGGTCATGACGTCAGTCTCATCCAAAACAGAGTTTTGTAATGGTGCGCTTCAGGACGACCGGGTCATGACGTCAGTCTCATCCAAAACAGAGTTTTGTAATGGTGCGTTCAGGACGACCGGGTCATGACGTCAGTCTCATCCAAAACAGAGTTTTGTAATGGTGCGTTCAGGACGACCGGTCACGGATCGTCAGTCTCATCCAAAACAGAGTTTTGTAATGGTGCGTTCAGGACGACCGGGTCATGACGTCAGTCTCATCCAAAACAGAGTTTTGTAATGGTGCGTTCAGGACGACCGGGTCATGACGTCAGTCTCATCCAAAACAGAGTTTTGTAATGGTGCGTTCAGGACGACCGGGTCATGACGTCAGTCTCATCCAAAACAGAGTTTTGTAATGGTGCGTTCAGGACGACCGGGTCATGACGTCAGTCTCATCCAAAACAGAGTTTTGTAATGGTGCGTTCAGGACGACCGGGTCATGACGTCAGTCTCATCCAAAACAGAGTTTTGTAATGGTGCGGACGACCAGGACGACCGGGTCATGACGTCAGTCTCATCCAAAACAGAGTTTTGTAATGGTGCGTTCAGGACGACCGGGTCATGACGTCAGTCTCATCCAAAACAGAGTTTTGTAATGGTGCGTTCAGGACGACCGGGTCATGACGTCAGTCTCATCCAAAACAGAGTTTTGTAATGGTGCGTTCAGGACGACCGGGTCATGACGTCAGTCTCATCCAAAACAGAGTTTTGTAATGGTGCGTTCAGGACCGGGTCACTCATCCAAAACAGAGTTTTGTCATGACGACCGGTCAGTCTCAGTCTCATCCAAAACAGAGTTTTGTAATGGTGCGTTCAGGACGACCGGGTCATGACGTCAGTCTCATCCAAAACAGAGTTTTGTAATGGTGCGTTCAGGACGACCGGGTCATGACGTCAGTCTCATCCAAAACAGAGTTTTGTAATGGTGCGTTCAGGACGACCGGGTCATGACGTCAGTCTCATCCAAAACAGAGTTTTGTAATGGTGCGTTCAGGACGACCGGGTCATGACGTCAGTCTCATCCAAAACAGAGTTTTGTAATGGTGGACGACCGGGTCAGGAGTCTCATCCAAAACAGAGTTTTGTAATGGGTCAGGACGGGTCACGACGTCAGTCTCATCCAAAACAGAGTTTTGTAATGGTGCGTTCAGGACGACCGGGTCATGACGTCAGTCTCATCCAAAACAGAGTTTTGTAATGGTGCGTTCAGGACGACCGGGTCATGACGTCAGTCTCATCCAAAACAGAGTTTTGTAATGGTGCGTCAGGACGACCGGGTCATGACGTCAGTCTCATCCAAAACAGAGTTTTGTAATGGTGCGTTCAGGACGACCGGGTCATGATCGAGTTTTGTAATGGTGCAGTCTCATCCAAAACAGAGTTTTGTAATGGTGCGTTCAGGACGACCGGGTCATGACGTCAGTCTCATCCAAAACAGAGTTTTGTAATGGTGCGTTCAGGACGACCGGGTCATGACGTCAGTCTCATCCAAAACAGAGTTTTGTAATGGTGCGTTCAGGACGACCGGGTCATGACGTCAGTCTCATCCAAAACAGAGTTTTGTAATGGTGCGTTCAGGACGACCGGGTCATGACGTCAGTCTCATCCAAAACAGAGTTTTGTAATGGTGCGTTCAGGACGACCGGGTCATGACGTCAGTCTCATCCAAAACAGAGTTTTGTAATGGTGCGTTCAGGACGACCGGGTCATGACGTCAGTCTCATCCAAAACAGAGTTTTGTAATGGTGCGTTCAGGACGACCGGGTCATGACGTCAGTCTCATCCAAAACAGAGTTTTGTAATGGTGCGTTCAGGACGACCGGGTCATGACGTCAGTCTCATCCAAAACAGAGTTTTGTAATGGTGCGTTCAGGACGACCGGGTCATGACGTCAGTCTCATCCAAAACAGAGTTTTGTAATGGTGCGTTCAGGACGACCGGGTCATGACGTCAGTCTCATCCAAAACAGAGTTTTGTAATGGTGCGTTCAGGACGACCGGGTCATGACGTCAGTCTCATCCAAAACAGAGTTTTGTAATGGTGCGTTCAGGACGACCGGGTCATGACGTCAGTCTCATCCAAAACAGAGTTTTGTAATGGTGCGTTCAGGACGACCGGGTCATGACGTCAGTCTCATCCAAAACAGAGTTTTGTAATGGTGCGTTCAGGACGACCGGGTCATGACGTCAGTCTCATCCAAAACAGAGTTTTGTAATGGTGCGTTCAGGACGACCGGGTCATGACGTCAGTCTCATCCAAAACAGAGTTTTGTAATGGTGCGTTCAGGACGACCGGGTCATGACGTCAGTCTCATCCAAAACAGAGTTTTGTAATGGTGCGTTCAGGACGACCGGGTCATGACGTCAGTCTCATCCAAAACAGAGTTTTGTAATGGTGCGTTCAGGACGACCGGGTCATGACGTCAGTCTCATCCAAAACAGAGTTTTGTAATGGTGCGTTCAGGACGACCGGGTCATGACGTCAGTCTCATCCAAAACAGAGTTTTGTAATGGTGCGTTCAGGACGACCGGGTCATGACGTCAGTCTCATCCAAAACAGAGTTTTGTAATGGTGCGTTCAGGACGACCGGGTCATGACGTCAGTCTCATCCAAAACAGAGTTTTGTAATGGTGCGTTCAGGACGACCGGGTCATGACGTCAGTCTCATCCAAAACAGAGTTTTGTAATGGTGCGTTCAGGACGACCGGGTCATGACGTCAGTCTCATCCAAAACAGAGTTTTGTAATGGTGCGTTCAGGACGACGGGTCATGACGTCAGTCTCATCCAAAACAGAGTTTTGTAATGGTGCGTTCAGGACGACCGGGTCATGACGTCAGTCTCATCCAAAACAGAGTTTTGTAATGGTGCGTTCAGGACGACCGGGTCATGACGTCAGTCTCATCCAAAACAGAGTTTTGTAATGGTGCGTCAGGACGACCGGGTCATGACGTCAGTCTCATCCAAAACAGAGTTTTGTAATGGTGCGTTCAGGACGACCGGGTCATGACGTCAGTCTCATCCAAAACAGAGTTTTGTAATGGTGCGTTCAGGACGACCGGGTCATGACGTCAGTCTCATCCAAAACAGAGTTTTGTAATGGTGCGTTCAGGACGACCGGGTCATGACGTCAGTCTCATCCAAAACAGAGTTTTGTAATGGTGCGTTCAGGACGACCGGGTCTCATCCAAAACAGAGTTTTGTAATGGTGCGTCAGTCTCATCCAAAAACAGAGTTTTGTAATGGTGCGTTCAGGACGACCGGGTCATGACGTCAGTCTCATCCAAAACAGAGTTTTGTAATGGTGCGTTCAGGACGACCGGGTCATGACGTCAGTCTCATCCAAAACAGAGTTTTGTAATGGTGCGTTCAGGACGACCGGGTCATGACGTCAGTCTCATCCAAAACAGAGTTTTGTAATGGTGCGTCAGGACGACCGGGTCATGACGTCAGTCTCATCCAAAACAGAGTTTTGTAATGGTGCGTTCAGGACGACCGGGTCATGAGTTTTGTAATGGTGCGTCAGTCTCATCCAAAACAGAGTTTTGTAATGGTGCGTTCAGGACGACCGGGTCATGACGTCAGTCTCATCCAAAACAGAGTTTTGTAATGGTGCGTCAGGACGACCGGGTCATGACGTCAGTCTCATCCAAAACAGAGTTTTGTAATGGTGCGTTCAGGACGACCGGGTCATGACGTCAGTCTCATCCAAAACAGAGTTTTGTAATGGTGCGTTCAGGACGACCGGGTCATGACGTCAGTCTCATCCAAAACAGAGTTTTGTAATGGTGCGTTCAGGACGACCGGGTCATGAGTTTTGTAATGGTGCGTCAGTCTCATCCAAAAAACAGAGTTTTGTAATGGTGCGTTCAGGACGACCGGTCATGACGTCAGTCTCATCCAAAACAGAGTTTTGTAATGGTGCGTTCAGGACGACCGGGTCATGACGTCAGTCTCATCCAAAACAGAGTTTTGTAATGGTGCGTTCAGGACGACCGGGTCATGACGTCAGTCTCATCCAAAACAGAGTTTTGTAATGGTGCGTTCAGGACGACCGGGTCATGACGTCAGTCTCATCCAAAACAGAGTTTTGTAATGGTGCGTTCAGGACGACCGGGTCATGACGTCAGTCTCATCCAAAACAGAGTTTTGTAATGGTGCGTTCAGGACGACCGGGTCATGACGTCAGTCTCATCCAAAACAGAGTTTTGTAATGGTGCGTTCAGGACGACCGGGTCATGACGTCAGTCTCATCCAAAACAGAGTTTTGTAATGGTGCGTTCAGGACGACCGGGTCATGACGTCAGTCTCATCCAAAACAGAGTTTTGTAATGGTGCGTTCAGGACGACCGGGTCATGACGTCAGTCTCATCCAAAACAGAGTTTTGTAATGGTGCGTTCAGGACGACCGGGTCATGACGTCAGTCTCATCCAAAACAGAGTTTTGTAATGGTGCGTTCAGGACGACCGGGTCATGACGTCAGTCTCATCCAAAACAGAGTTTTGTAATGGTGCGTTCAGGACGACCGGGTCATGACGTCAGTCTCATCCAAAACAGAGTTTTGTAATGGTGCGTTCAGGACGACCGGGTCATGATCGAGTTTTGTAATGGTGCAGTCTCATCCAAAACAGAGTTTTGTAATGGTGCGTTCAGGACGACCGGGTCATGACGTCAGTCTCATCCAAAACAGAGTTTTGTAATGGTGCGTTCAGGACGACCGGGTCATGACGTCAGTCTCATCCAAAACAGAGTTTTGTAATGGTGCGTTCAGGACGACCGGGTCATGACGTCAGTCTCATCCAAAACAGAGTTTTGTAATGGTGCGTTCAGGACGACCGGGTCATGACGTCAGTCTCATCCAAAACAGAGTTTTGTAATGGTGCGTCATCAGAGTTTTGTAATGGTGCGACCGGGTCATGACGTCAGTCTCATCCAAAACAGAGTTTTGTAATGGTGCGTTCAGGACGACCGGGTCATGACGTCAGTCTCATCCAAAACAGAGTTTTGTAATGGTGCGTTCAGGACGACCGGGTCATGACGTCAGTCTCATCCAAAACAGAGTTTTGTAATGGTGCGTTCAGGACGACCGGGTCATGACGTCAGTCTCATCCAAAACAGAGTTTTGTAATGGTGCGTTCAGGACGACCGGGTCATGACGTCAGTCTCATCCAAAACAGAGTTTTGTAATGGTGCGTTCAGGACGACCGGGTCATGACGTCAGTCTCATCCAAAACAGAGTTTTGTAATGGTGCGTTCAGGACGACCGGGTCATGACGTCAGTCTCATCCAAAACAGAGTTTTGTAATGGTGCGTTCAGGACGAGGGTCATGACGTCAGTCTCATCCAAAACAGAGTTTTGTAATGGTGCGTTCAGGACGACCGGGTCATGACGTCAGTCTCATCCAAAACAGAGTTTTGTAATGGTGCGTTCAGGACGACCGGGTCATGACGTCAGTCTCATCCAAAACAGAGTTTTGTAATGGTGCGTTCAGGACGACCGGGTCATGACGTCAGTCTCATCCAAAACAGAGTTTTGTAATGGTGCGTTCAGGACGACCGGGTCATGACGTCAGTCTCATCCAAAACAGAGTTTTGTAATGGTGCGTTCAGGACGACCGGGTCATGACGTCAGTCTCATCCAAAACAGAGTTTTGTAATGGTGCGTTCAGGACGACCGGGTCATGACGTCAGTCTCATCCAAAACAGAGTTTTGTAATGGTGCGGACGACCGGGTCAGGACGACCGGGTCATGACGTCAGTCTCATCCAAAACAGAGTTTTGTAATGGTGCGTTCAGGACGACCGGGTCATGACGTCAGTCTCATCCAAAACAGAGTTTTGTAATGGTGCGTTCATGACGTCAGGAGTTTTGTAATGGGGTCATGACGGGTCAGTCTCATCCAAAAACAGAGTTTTGTAATGGTGCGTTCAGGACGACCGGGTCATGACGTCAGTCTCATCCAAAACAGAGTTTTGTAATGGTGCGTTCAGGACGACCGGGTCATGACGTCAGTCTCATCCAAAACAGAGTTTTGTAATGGTGCGGTGCGTCAGGACGACCGGGTCATGACGTCAGTCTCATCCAAAACAGAGTTTTGTAATGGTGCGTTCAGGACGACCGGGTCATGACGTCAGTCTCATCCAAAACAGAGTTTTGTAATGGTGCGTTCAGGACGACCGGGTCATGACGTCAGTCTCATCCAAAACAGAGTTTTGTAATGGTGCGTTCAGGACGACCGGGTCATGACGTCAGTCTCATCCAAAACAGAGTTTTGTAATGGTGCGTTCAGGACGACCGGGTCATGACGTCAGTCTCATCCAAAACAGAGTTTTGTAATGGTGCGTTCAGGACGACCGGGTCATGACGTCAGTCTCATCCAAAACAGAGTTTTGTAATGGTGCGTTCAGGACGACCGGGTCATGACGTCAGTCTCATCCAAAACAGAGTTTTGTAATGGTGCGTTCAGGACGACCGGGTCATGACGTCAGTCTCATCCAAAACAGAGTTTTGTAATGGTGCGTTCAGGACGACCGGGTCATGACGTCAGTCTCATCCAAAACAGAGTTTTGTAATGGTGCGTTCAGGACGACCGGGTCATGACGTCAGTCTCATCCAAAACAGAGTTTTGTAATGGTGCGTTCAGGACGACCGGGTCATGACGTCAGTCTCATCCAAAACAGAGTTTTGTAATGGTGCGTTCAGGACGACCGGGTCATGACGTCAGTCTCATCCAAAACAGAGTTTTGTAATGGTGCGTTCAGGACGACCGGGTCATGACGTCAGTCTCATCCAAAACAGAGTTTTGTAATGGTGCGTTCAGGACGACCGGGTCATGACGTCAGTCTCATCCAAAACAGAGTTTTGTAATGGTGCGTTCAGGACGACCGGGTCATGACGTCAGTCTCATCCAAAACAGAGTTTTGTAATGGTGCGTTCAGGACGACCGGGTCATGAGGACGACCGGGTCATGACGTCAGTCTCATCCAAAACAGAGTTTTGTAATGGTGCGTTCAGGACGACCGGGTCATGACGTCAGTCTCATCCAAAACAGAGTTTTGTAATGGTGCGTTCAGGACGACCGGGTCATGACGTCAGTCTCATCCAAAACAGAGTTTTGTAATGGTGCGTTCAGGACGACCGGGTCATGACGTCAGTCTCATCCAAAACAGAGTTTTGTAATGGTGCGTTCAGGACGACCGGGTCATGACGTCAGTCTCATCCAAAACAGAGTTTTGTAATGGTGCGTTCAGGACGACCGGGTCATGACGTCAGTCTCATCCAAAACAGAGTTTTGTAATGGTGCGTTCAGGACGACCGGGTCATGACGTCAGTCTCATCCAAAACAGAGTTTTGTAATGGTGCGTTCAGGACGACCGGGTCATGACGTCAGTCTCATCCAAAACAGAGTTTTGTAATGGTGCGTTCAGGACGACCGGGTCATGACGTCAGTCTCATCCAAAACAGAGTTTTGTAATGGTGCGTTCAGGACGACCGGGTCATGACGTCAGTCTCATCCAAAACAGAGTTTTGTAATGGTGCGTTCAGGACGACCGGGTCATGACGTCAGTCTCATCCAAAACAGAGTTTTGTAATGGTGCGTTCAGGACGACCGGGTCATGACGTCAGTCTCATCCAAAACAGAGTTTTGTAATGGTGCGTTCAGGACGACCGGGTCATGACGTCAGTCTCATCCAAAACAGAGTTTTGTAATGGTGCGTTCAGGACGACCGGGTCATGACGTCAGTCTCATCCAAAACAGAGTTTTGTAATGGTGCGTTCAGGACGACCGGGTCATGACGGTCAGTCTCATCCAAAACAGAGTTTTGTAATGGTGCGTTCAGGACGACCGGGTCATGACGTCAGTCTCATCCAAAACAGAGTTTTGTAATGGTGCGTTCAGGACTACCGGGTCATGACGTCAGTCTCATCCAAAACAGAGTTTTGTAATGGTGCGTTCAGGACAACCGGGTCATGACGTCAGTCTCATCCAAAACAGAGTTTTGTAATGGTGCGTTCAGGACAACCGGGTCATGACGTCAGTCTCATCCAAAACAGAGTTTTGTAATGGTGCGTTCAGGACAACCGGGTCATGACGTCAGTCTCATCCAAAACAGAGTTTTGTAATGGTGCGTTCAGGACAAATGGTAAACTAGCCTACCTGGTTAAATAAAGGCGTTCTCAACTGGCCTACCTGGTTAAATAAAGGTGTTCTCAACTGGCCTACCTGGTTAAATAAAGGTGTTCTCAACTGGTCTACCTGGTTAAATAAAGGTGACCTGGTCTACCTGGTTAAATAAAGGTGAAATATTAGTAATAATAATAAAAACTCTAGCTACATATTCAAATTATTTGTCTGTTATACAGCTATTAACATATATCATTGTACAATGAACTGATGAGATTGAATTATTAATCTAGGTCTTGAGGCCAGCTGTGAGGTTGAAGAGACACAGTTCAGCCTTCCTGCTAACCAGCCAAGAGAGACAGTCCAGCCTTCCTGCTAACCAGCCAAGAGAGACAGTCCAGCCTTCCTGCTAACCAGCCAAGAGAGACAGTTCAGCCTTCCTGCTAACCAGACAAGAGACACAGTCTAGCCTTCCTGCTAACCAGACAAGAGACACAGTTCAGCCTTCCTGCTAACCAGCCAAGAGAGACAGTCCAGCCTTCCTGCTAACCAGCCAAGAGAGACAGTTCAGCCTTCCTGCTAACCAGACAAGAGACACAGTCCAGCCTTCCTGCAAAGCAGACAAGAGACACAGTCCAGCCTTCCTGCTAACCAGCCAAGAGAGACAGTCCAGCCTTCCTGCTAACCAGCCAAGAGAGACAGTCCAGCCTTCCTGCTAACCAGACAAGAGACACAGTTCAGCCTTCCTGCTAACCAGCCAAGAGAGACAGTCCAGCCTTCCTGCAAACCAGCCAAGAGAGACAGTTCAGCCTTCCTGCAAACCAGACAAGAGACACAGTTCAGCCTTCCTGCTAACCAGACAAGAGACACAGTCCAGCCTCCCTGCTAACCAGCCAAGAGAGACAGTCCAGCCTCCCTGCTAACCAGCCAAGAGAGACAGTACAGCCTTCCTGCTAACCAGCCAAGAGACACAGTTCAGCCTTCCTGCTAACCAGACAAGAGACACAGTCCAGCCTCCCTGCTAACCAGCCAAGAGAGACAGTCCAGCCTCCCTGCTAACCAGCCAAGAGAGACAGTCCAGCCTTCCTGCTAACCAGCCAAGAGAGACAGTCCAGCCTTCCTGCTAACCAGCCAAGAGAGACAGTCCAGCCTTCCTGCTAACCAGCCAAGAGAGACAGTCCAGCCTTCCTGCAAACCAGCCAAGAGAGACAGTCCAGCCTTCCTGCTAACCAGCCAAGAGACACAGTCCAGCCTTCCTGCTAACCAGCCAAGAGAGACAGTCCAGCCTCCCTGCTAACCAGCCAAGAGAGACAGTCCAGCCTCCCTGCTAACCAGCCAAGAGAGACAGTCCAGCCTTCCTGCTAACCAGCCAAGAGAGACAGTCCAGCCTCCCTGCAAACCAGCCAAGAGAGACAGTCCAGCCTTCCTGCTAACCAGCCAAGAGACACAGTTCAGCCTTCCTGCTAACCAGCCAAGAGAGACAGTCCAGCCTTCCTGCTAACCAGCCAAGAGAGACAGTCCAGCCTCCCTGCTAACCAGCCAAGAGAGACAGTCCAGCCTTCCTGCTAACCAGCCAAGAGAGACAGTCCAGCCTTCCTGCTAACCAGCCAAGAGACACAGTTCAGCCTTCCTGCTAACCAGCCAAGAGAGACAGTCCAGCCTTCCTGCTAACCAGCCAAGAGAGACAGTCCAGCCTCCCTGCTAACCAGCCAAGAGAGACAGTCCAGCCTTCCTGCTAACCAGCCAAGAGAGACAGTCCAGCCTTCCTGCTAACCAGCCAAGAGAGACAGTCCAGCCTCCCTGCTAACCAGCCAAGAGAGACAGTCCAGCCTCCCTGCTAACCAGCCAAGAGAGACAGTCAAGTTTTCCTGCTAACCAGCCAAGAGAGACAGTCCAGCATCCCTGATAACCAGCCAAGAGAGACAGTCCAGCCTCCCTGCTAACCAGCCAAGAGAGACAGTCCAGACTTCCACAAGCACAATCTCCCTGCTGACCAACGATGTGTTCAGTTGAGAGCAAATCCTCTTTCTTGCAACATTCACCGCATCTCAGTGCAAGAGGAGTCACTACAGTCCCTGGTTCGAATCCAGGCTGTATCACATCCGGCCGTGATTGGGAGTCCAATAGGGCGGCGCACAATTGGCCCAGCATCGTCCAGGTTTGGCCGGGGTTGGCTGTCAATTTAAATAATAATTTGTTCTTAACTGACTTCCCTCGTTAAATAAATAAAAATCTTGTTGATTTAATGCGAAATCATTTAGAAGCGGGTGGCAGAGATTTGCCAAAAAGCCTTGCAGAAAATAATGCCAGTGTGAAGACATTTAAGTGGGAAGTTAAATGACTGTGGTTGGATGTGGCTGCCAAGCTGTCCACCCAATACAGAGACCTTTGACCCAGATAACGTAGCCAGGAAATGGTCCACCCTTGAGGAAGCTTATCAAAAGACAATAACAGTACGACAGGGAGAATCTGTTCTCAGTATTTCAATGAAATGGAACCATGAAATAGATTATCCAGTTATCAGCACAGCAGCATGGAGATCAGGAGACCAGAAGCTTTTCGGAATTCACAGCCATGAAATGCCCACCAATGAGGCCCTGTTAACAGTGCCAACCAGGCAGTCCAGACTACCAACCCCTTCGCAGGCTGAGGGCAGACAACAACCCTCTTCTGTGGTTCTTGAGGAACGCTGAAGACACCAGCCAGCAGACATCAAGAGATGCTCAACCAGATGTTATCCTCACAGCAGTCTTTTCACAACATTATGCGATTTTTATACTGTATTTTAACTTTGCAAGTCAGTTAAGAACAAATTCTTATTTACAATGACAGCCTACCAGGAAACAGTAGGATAACTGCCTTGTTCAGGGGCAGAACGACATCTTTTTAACTTGTCAGCTCAGAGATTCGATCCAGCAACCTTTTGGTTACTGGCCCAACACTCTAACCACTAGGCTACCTGCTGGTTACTGACCCAACGCTCTAACCACTTGACTACCTGCTGGTTACTGACCCAACACTCTAAGCACTAGGCTATCTGCTGGTTACTGGCCAAACGCTCTAACCACTAGGCTACCTGCTGGTTACTGAACTAACGCTCTAACCACTAGGCTACCTGCTGGTTACTAGTCCAACGCTGTAACCACTCGGCTACCTGCTGGTTACTAGTCCAACACTCTAACCACTAGGCTACCTGCTGGTTACTGGCCCAACACTCTAACCACTAGGCTACCTGCTGGTACTGGCCCAACACTCTAACCACTAGGCTACCTGCTGGTTACTGGCCCAACACTCTAACCACTAGGCTACCTGCTGGTTACTGGCCCATCACTCTAACCACTAGACTACCTGCTGGTTACTGGCCCAACACTCTAACCACTAGGCTACCTGCTGGTTACTGGCCCAACACTCTAACCACTAGGCTACCTGCTGGTTACTGGCCCAACACTCTAACCACTAGGCTACCTGCTGGTTACTGGCCCAACACTCTAACCACTAGACTACCTGCTGGTTACTAGCCCAACACTCTAACCACTAGACTACCTGCTGGTTACTAGTCCAACATTCTAACCACTAGACTACCTGCTGGTTACTAGTCCAACACTCTAACCACTAGACTACCTGCTGGTTACTGGCCCAACGCTCTAACCACTTGGCTACCTGCTGGTTACTGGCCCAACGCTCTAACCACTAGGCTACCTGCTGGTTACTGGTCCAACACTCTAACCACTAGGCTACCTGCTGGTTACTGGTCCAACACTCTAACCACTAGGCTACCTGCTGGTTACTGGCCCAACACTCTAACCACTAGACTACCTGCTGGTTACTGGCCCAACACTCTAACCACTAGGCTACCTGCTGGTTACTGGCCCAACACTCTAACCACTAGGCTACCTGCTGGTTACTGGCCCAACACTCTAACCACTAGGCTACCTGCTGGTTACTGGCCCAACACTCTAACCACTAGGCTACCTGCTGGTTACTGGCCCAACACTCTAACCACTAGGCTACCTGCTGGTTACTGGCCCAACACTCTAACCACTAGGCTACCTGCTGGTTACTGGCCCAACGCTCTAACCACTAGGCTACCTGCTGGTTACTAGTCCAACGCTCTAACCACTAGGCTACCTGCTGGTTACTAGTCCAACGCTCTAACCACTAGGCTACCTGCCACCCCAGGCGATATTTTGATAGAATTTAAGTTTCGAAGCTATACAGTGTTTGTTTACATTGAATGCTTGACATGGGCAGTAGCTCACCGGAGCTGAATTACCGACACCTCGGATATTCTACGAGCATGAGCTCGTGTTCCTTTTATAGAATTTGAGCTGAAAAGTATTGTGGAGCTCCTGCAGCTAAATGTAAACAATACCGGTAACCATAACCTATTTCAGTCCAAGACACATACTTTTTTACGTTTATGTTGTTACCAAACATTGCAGTAAAACAAGTTTATATTTTGGGTTCTGATTTGGGTACGACAGTTGAACTAAGCTCAATGAGGCATTTAGAAGTTATATTCTTCAAGAATCATTTACCATATCGTTCCATTTAAAATGAATGTAGCAACTGCAGATTGTCCCTTTCAGTTATGTTGGTTATGTGTTTCATGACCAAGGTGAACATAATGCTGTAATATGAAACAGGAAAATAAAATGATATCTCTCTCTGAAAATGATTGTGTATGTATGTTAATTTCAAATGATTCAAGTACATTTAACGAGGCAAAGTAAAGTGTGTGTCAAACAAGGTTTCCTGGTAGGCTGTCATTGTAATTAAGAATTTGTTGTTAATTTCAATGGGTTGACATTGTGAAGGGATGGGTTGACATTGTGAAGGGATGGGTTGACATTATGAAGGGATGGGTTGACATTGTGAAGGGATGGGTTGACATTATGAAGGGATGGGTTGACATTGTGAAGGGATGGGTTGACATTGTGAAGGATGGGTTGACATTATGAAGGGATGGGTTGACATTGTGAAGGGATGGGTTGACATTGTGAAGGGATGGGTTGACATTGTGAAGGGATGGGTTGACATTATGAAGGGATGGGTTGACATTGTGAAGGGATGGGTTGACATTATGAAGGGATGGGTTGACATTGTGAAGGGATGGGTTGACATTGTGAAGGATGGGTTGACATTATGAAGGGATGGGTTGACATTGTGAAGGGATGGGTTGACATTGTGATGGGTTGATATTAATAATAATAATATATGCCATTTAGCTGACGCTTTTTATCCAAAGCGACTTACAGTCATGTGTGCATACATTCTACGTATGGGTGGTCCCGGGAATCGAACCCACTACCCTGGCGAACTACAAGCGCCATGCTCTACCAACTGAGCCACAGAAGGACCACTATATTGAAGGGATGGGTTGACATTGTGAAGGGATGGGTTGACATTGTGAAGGGATGGGTTGACATTGTGAAGGGATGGGTTGACATTGTGAAGGGATGGGTTGACATTGTGAAGGGATGGGTTGACATTGTGAAGGGATGGGTTGACATTATGAAGGGATGGGTTGACATTGTGAAGGGATGGGTTGACATTGTGAAGGGATGGGTTGACATTGTGAAGGGATGGGTTGACATTGTGAAGGGATCGGTTGACAACTGGTGATTTGACATGAAAATAACATTTCATTCATTCATTTGATTCAATCCAACACAGAATGGAAATGTCTTATCAAACTTCAATTTGAACTTAATGAACTTAATGTCATTAGTGGTTATCGTCCCCTTCCCTGTGGATACTCATCACCCCTGTCAGCAGGACCAATATACAGCGTGCATAACGCCACAATGGTCTTCACCACCACATCTACTCTGGTGTTTTGGAGGTCCCTCCACTTGCATGTCATCCGGCCAAAGGTCTGCTGAATGACCGACCACCCTCCCACGACTCACACAGGCATTCTTGTTCTCGGATTGCAGGGCACCGTTATCTCGTTTGGGCGTGACAGTGAAAAGGAAGGGTTGGCTGAGGTACGCGCTGTCCCCCAACATCTTGTAGTCTCTCACCTTCTCCTGTCCGTAGGTGTAGAAAGTGGAGGACCTCAGCATTCGCACATCCCTTCACAATGTCACATCACTTTGTCCAGTCGATGGATCTGCCCATTTCATCCACGATGCCCTGGAGGACAACTGAATAGAATTACTTCCGAATTAATGTATACCTAACGAGAATATAAACGCAACATGCAACAATTTCAAACATTTTACAGAGTTACAGTTCATATTAGGAAATCTGTCAATTGAAATAAATTCATTAGGCCCTAATCCATGGATTTCACATGACAGGAAATAGATATTTTTATATATTTTTTTATTTCACCTTTATTTAACCAGGTAGGCCAGGTGAGAACACCTTTATTTAACCAGGTAGGCAAGTTGAGAACAAGTTCTCATTGACAATTGCGACCTGGCCAAGATAAAGCAAAGCAGTTCGACACATACAACGACACAGAGTTACACATGGAGTAAAACAAACATACAGTCAATAATACAGTAGAAACAAGTCTATATACGATGTGAGCAAATGAGGTGAGAAGGGAGGTAAAGGCAAAAAAGGCCATGGTGGCGAAGTAAATACAATATAGCAAGTAAAACACTGGAATGGTAGATTTGCAGTGGAAGAATGTGCAAAGTAGAAATAAAAATAAGTATAATATTAAATATTATAAATATTATAGTAATATTATAATTATATAATAATTAATAAATTATATAATATAATTAATTATATAATATTATTAATAGTACATAATATTTAACCACTAGACTGGTTAAATAAAGGTGTTCTCAACTAGCCTACCTGGTTAAATAAAGGTGTTCTCAACTAGCCTACCTGGTTAAATAAAGGTGAAATAAAAAAAAAAAAAAAAATAACCAAAAGTATGTGGACACCTGCTCGTCAAACATCTCATTCCAAAATCATGGGCATTAATATGGAGTTGGTTCCCCCCTTTGCTGCTATAACAGCCTCCACTCTTCTGGGAAGTCATTAATATGGAGTTGGACCCCCCTTTGCTGCTATAACAGCCTCCACTCTTCTGGGAAGTCATTAATATGGAGTTGGACCCCCTTTGCTGCTATAACAGCCTCCACTCTTCTGGGAAGTCATTAATATGGAGTTGGACCCCCCCCTTGCTGCTATAACAGCCTCCACTCTTCTGGGAAGGCTTTCCACTAGATGTGGGAACATTGTTGCAGGGACTTGCTTCCATTCAGCCACAAGAGCATTAGTGAGGTCGGGGACTGATGTTGGGTGATTAGGTTTGGCTCGCAGTCTGCGTTCCAATTCATCCCAAAGGTGTTCGATGGGGTGGAGGTCGGGGCTCTGTGCAGGCCAGTCAAGTTCTTCCACACCGATCTCGACAAATCATTTCTGTATGGACCTCGCTTTGCACAGGGGCATTGTCATGCTGGCATCTGCCAAACCCAGATTAGCCAGATGGTGAAGCGTGATTCATCACTCCAGAGAATGCGTTTCCACTGCTCTTGAATCCAACGGCAGCGCGAGCTTTACACCACTCCAGCCAAAGCTGGCATTGTGTATGTTGATCTTAGGGTGGTGTAAAGTTGCTCGGCCACGGAAACCAATTTCATGAAGCTCCCGATGATCAGTTGTTGTGCTGCGGTTGCTTCCAGAGGCAGTTTGGAAATCGGTAGTGAGTGTTACAACCGAGGACAGACGATGTTTATGCCCTGTGCGCTTCAGCACTCAACACTTTAAATGCCGTCACCCTAAATAAACCCGAATGCAATTCTATTAAAAACATATTTATAAAGTGTAAGAAGGCATTAAATAATGTGTTAGATAAAACTGACCATAAACTTACTGGAACAAATTAAATTGGAATTGTATTCCCGTAATAAAATTCAAGTCCCCGCGCCATCTGTTAGTCATTACGCATTTCCGTGTGTAATAACCCCCATTTCCTGATGTCAATATGCGGTGGTGGTATCGTAGCCACCGGAAAGATGTAAACGGAGAACGAGATTAGAATCATTCACAACAAGGAGATAGAAATCATTCTATCAACAACAGTGTCCCTCTCGAATTACCACAGAGCTTGAAAACCAAGCCGGTCGCATCCAGATACGACCAGGAGTGGACTGGTGGCGCGGACTTGTTTCAGGCAGTAAGACGTTTAGGAGAATGGACGGGGCGATATGGCGGAGGGCCTGCTGTGATGCTGTCCGCAGCCGGAGCCTGACCAGCGGACTGGTGGAGGTTGGTGGCCGGGGATCGATGCTCCAAACACTGCTCCTTTTCTCCGTGTTCGGGCTGCTCTTTGGACTGCCCGCTGTCACCGAGGCGAAAGAATGCGACAAAACGTGCGTGAATGGTCAATGCAACACGGTAACGGGCAACTGTGTGTGCAGCCCCGGCTGGATCGGGGACCAATGCCAACACTGCGGAGGAAGGTTCAGGTGAGAATCGCTGCCTACGACTGTGTTTATATATATATCCTACCTATCCTTATTGTTTGAATAATCTAGTGACATCGGTCCCACTTCTCTATTCCACCTCCCACTTCTTCTTCTGCAGATGAGACGTCCCCATCTCTCTCTTTCTGTCTCTCTCTCACAGCGAGCCCTTGATCATGACTCCCAGTTCCATGACGTTACACCACAAATGTACGAAGGCGTCTACTGTAGGAGTTTTGTTTACATGGACACTGTCTCAAATGCAAACTTTTTAGCATTTGTGTCACAAATCCAATGCAAGTCAATGGTACCTATATAAACCCATCTTTCTGACGGTATCGTAGCCACCAGAAAGATGTAAACGGAGAACGAGATTAAAATCATTCACAACCTAATCCAAATCATCTATAAGTAACATTATTGAATCCATGTTTTCATACTTTAGAATGAGTTAGACTTGAAGCGTGGGAATGCTAATATAGGTACCATTGACTTGCATTGGATTGGTGACACAAAATATAAAAAGTTAACATTTGAAACATTGGCCAATTAAACCCATAGTGTCAAATACAATCACCTAATAGCACGAACAGCACCATCTAGTGGTCCTAGTAATGTAATGAAACAGGCAGGGAGCAGGTCTGGAACCCTCGACCTTCTAGCCCGAAGTCCGGCTTGCTATCGAGTCAATTTCCGCGCTGATAAACCCAGGGGCGTTACGGTAATATCAGGATGTAGAATGGGACATGATTTTATTTAACTAGGCAGTCAAGAACAAATTCTTATCTTCAATGACGGCCTAGGAACAGTGGGTTAACTGCCTTGTTCAGGGGCAGAAGGACAGATTTTTTACCTTGTCAGCTCAGGGATTCAATCTAGCAACCTTTTGGTTACTAGTCCAACGCTCTAACCACTCGGCTACCTGCTGGTTACCTGCCCAACACTCTAACCACCAGGCTACCTGCTGGTTACTAGTCCAACGCTCTAACCACTAGACTACCTGCTGGTTACTAGTTCAACGCTCTAACCACTAGACTACCTGCTGGTTACTAGTCCAACGCTCTAACCACTAGACTACCTGCTGGTTACTGGTCCAACACTCTAACCACTAGACTACCTGCTGGTTACTAGTCCAACGCTCTAACCACTAGGCTACCTGCTGGTTACTGGCCCAACGCTCTAACCACTAGGCTACCTGCTGGTTACTAGTCCAACGCTCTAACCACTAGGCTACCTGCTGGTTACTAGTCCATCGCTCTAACCACTAGGCTACCTGCTGGTTACTGGCTCTAACCAACGCTGGTTACTGGCCCTAACCACTAGGCTACCTGCTGGTTACTGGCCCAACGCTCTAACCACTAGGCTACCTGCTGGTTACTAGTCCAACGCTCTAACCACTAGGCTACCTGCTGGTTACTAGTCCAACGCTCTAACCACTAGGCTACCTGCTGGCTACTAGTCCAACACTCTAACCACTAGGCTACCTGTTGGTTACTAGTCCAACACTCTAACCACTAGGCTACCTGCTGGTTACTGGCCCATCACTCTAACCACCAGGCTACCTGCTGGTTTCTGGCCCAACGCTCTAACCACTAGACTACCTGCTGGTTACTGGCCCATCACTCTAACCACTAGACTACCTGCTGGTTACTGGCCCATCACTCTAACCACTAGGCTACCTGCTGGTTACTGGCCCATCACTCTAACCACCAGGCTACCTGCTGCCCCAACAACTTAAATGAGTGATTTCTCTGGACATGGAGGAGGGGGGGGGTCATCACTGAGAATACATTACATAGGATGCAGAAACAATACTCTGAGCAGCAGCTCCATACTACCAGTCAGACACAGAGAACAGGTACTATCTCCTCGTTGTCGGGTGGTGTGGGGAGTCCTTGGATGGCTTTTGACAACTTCTTTGGGTTTCTTACTCATTTGCGAGGTTTCCATGGTGACATTTTTCATGCATGTATTATAAAATCTGCGTAAAGAAAATAATATATATTTTTTACCTTTATTTAACCAGGCAAGTCAGTTAAGAACAAATTCTTATTTTCAATGACGGCCTAGGAACAGTGGGTTAACTGCCTGTTCAGGGGCAGAACGACAGATAAAATGTACTCTTTTGCTAAAGTTTTCATGTATTAAATAAAAAAAAACTAATGTTTAATGTGCATTTTCAACTGTACTGAAATGTTTTGTCACAAACTGTTAGGTTAAATAGAAGACGTGAACCTGATCTTGCCACGAGCTCTCCCGCGAACAGAGCTCCCAGATAAAGTACGGCTCTGTGTCCAGGCTACATGATGATGATGATGGATGAGCTCCAGAATGCTTTGACGAAAGTCGAGCATCAGTCATCAATCGCGTCACCAGGATAATACCCTCGACATCTATTGGAAAGGAGCATCGAGCTCAGGCCCTTTCACTACCCTATTAGAAAGGAGCATCAAGCTCAGGCCCTTTCACTACCCTATTGGAAAGGAGTATCAAGCTCAGGCCCTTTCACTACCCTATCGGAAAGGAGTATCAAGCTCAGGCCCTTTCACTACCCTATTGGAAAGGAGCATCGAGCTCAGGCCCTTTCACTACCCTATTGGAAAGGAGTATCAAGCTCAGGCCCTTTCACTACCCTATTGGAAAGGAGCATTTAGCTCAGGCCCTTTCACTACCCTATTGGAAAGGAGTATCAAGCTCAGGCCCTTTCACTACCCTATTGGAAAGGAGCATCAAGCTCAGGCCCTTTCACTACCCTATTGGAAAAGAGCATCAAGCTCAGGCCCTTTCACTACCCTATTGGAAAGGAGCATCAAGCTCAGGCCCTTTCACTACCCTATTAGAAAGGAGCATCAAGCTCAGGCCCTTTCACTACCCTATCGGAAAGGAGCATCAAGCTCAGGCCCTTTCACTACCCTATTGAAAGGAGCATCAAGCTCAGGCCCTTTCACTACCCTATTGGAAATTTACATTTAAGTCATTTAGCAGACGCTCTTTCACTCCAGAGCGCTCAGGCCCTTTCACTACAAATTAGAAAGGAGCATCAAGCTCAGGCCCTTTCACTACCCTATTGGAAAGGAGCATCAAGCTCAGGCCCTTTCACTACCCTATTGGAAAGGAGCATCAAGCTCAGGCCCTTTCACTCCCTATTGGAAAGGAGCATCAAGCTCAGGCCCTTTCACTACCCTATTGGAAAGGAGTATCAAGCTCAGGCCCTTTCACTACCCTATTGGAAAGGAGCATCAAGCTCAGGCCCTTTCACTACCCTATTGGAAAGGAGCATCAAGCTCAGGCCCTTTCACTACCCTATTGGAAAGGAGCATCAAGCTCAGGCCCTTTCACTACCCTATTGGAAAGGAGTATCAAGCTCAGGCCCTTTCACTACCCTATTGGAAAGGAGCATCAAGCTCAGGCCCTTTCACTACCCTATTGGAAAGGAGCATCAAGCTCAGGCCCTTTCACTACCCTATTGGAAAGGAGCATCAAGCTCAGGCCCTTTCACTACCCTATTGGAAAGGAGTATCAAGCTCAGGCCCTTTCACTACCCTATTGGAAAGGAGCATCAAGCTCAGGCCCTTTCACTACCCTATTGGAAAGGAGCATCAAGCTCAGGCCCTTTCACTACCCTATTGGAAAGGAGCATCAAGCTCAGGCCCTTTCACTACCCTATTGGAAAGGAGCATCAAGCTCAGGCCCTTTCATTACCCTGTGACGTTCATCATAACTTATTTCATCTGTAGCCTCATTAAACTGCATGGCTTCCTGAGTCGTAGTGGGAGGACCGCACACACCGTGTCATCGATTCCTAGTTTACTTAGACATGATGGCTATTTTGTATCGATATTTGCGCATCAAGGTGTTTCCGTCCTTTCCGTCCGCGTTTCACAAAAAGATCCCACCGTGTCGAGCGAACAAATGATCTGTTGGCTTTTAAAAATTGTAGTGAAACGTTGTGATTTAAAAATAAATAAATACGACATGACTTTACTCACATGGAAATGTGGTCATTGTTAAAATAGAGTTGGGTCTAAATCGGATATTTATTGAATATCATATGAACTAAAAGGGCACATTTGTGTGCAAACTATTAGCCTAATTTCTCAGATGAAATTATATTTCAACAAAATAATGTTGCTGGAATGCTAATTTTAGGCCTGTCTGTTTCTAATAGAAATTATTTCAGAGCAATCTGACATGGTGGATGTCCAGTCTTTTCTTGTGCCCTTTGAGGTCG
The DNA here is from genome assembly GCF_023373465.1 of Oncorhynchus keta. NCBI lineage: Eukaryota > Metazoa > Chordata > Actinopteri > Salmoniformes > Salmonidae > Oncorhynchus > Oncorhynchus keta. The sequence continues at coordinate 1,340,719 of NC_068455.1, forward strand.
AATGACCAATAGGCCAGCTGACTGTCTATGGTAACGGAGGCCAGCTGACTGTCTATGGTAACGGAGGCTAGCTGACTGTCTACGGTAACGGAGGCCAGCTGACTGTCTATGGTAACGGAGGCCAGCTGACTGTCTGTGGTAACGGAGGCTAGCTGACTGTCTACGGTAACGGAGGCCAGCTGACTGTCTACGGTAACGGAGGCCAGCTGACTGTCTACGGTAACGGAGGCCAGCTGACTGTCTATGGTAACGGAGGCCAGCTGACTGTCTATGGTAACGGAGGCCAGCTGACTGTCTACGGTAACGGAGGCTAGCTGACTGTCTACGGTAAGGGAGGCCAGCTGACTGTCTACGGTAACGGAGGCTAGCTGACTGTCTACGGTAACAGAGAATAGCTGACTGTCTATGGTAACAGAGGCCAGCTGACTGTCTACGGTAACTGGGTAGGCCAGCTGACTGTCTACGGTAACGGAGGCTAGCTGACTGTCTACGGTAACGGAGGCTAGCTGACTGTCTACGGTAACGGAGGCTAGCTGACTGTCTACGGTAACGGAGGCTAGCTGACTGTCTACGGTAACGGAGGCTAGCTGACTGTCTACGGTAACGGAGGCCAGCTGACTGTCTACGGTAAGGAGGCCAGCTGACTGTCTACGGTAACGGAGGCTAGCTGACTGTCTACGGTAACGGAGGCTAGCTGACTGTCTACGGTAAGGGAGGCTAGCTGACTGTCTATGGTAACAGAGGCTAGCTGACTGTCTATGGTAACAGAGGCCAGCTGACTGTCTACGGTAACGGAGGCTAGCTGACTGTCTACGGTAACGGAGGCTAGCTGACTGTCTACGGTAACGGAGGCTAGCTGACTGTCTACGGCTAGCTGACTGTCTACGGAGGCTAGCTGACTGTCTATGGTAACGGAGGCTAGCTGACTGTCTATGGTAACGGGAGGCTAGCTGACTGTCTACGGTAACGGAGGCCAGCTGACTGTCTATGGTAACGGAGGCCAGCTGACTGTCTACGGTAACGGAGGCCAGCTGACTGTCTAGGCCAGCTGACTAACGGAGGCCAGCTGACTGTCTACGGTAACGGAGGCTAGCTGACTGTCTATGGTAACGGAGGCCAGCTGACTGTCTACGGTAACGGAGGCTAGCTGACTGTCTACGGTAAGGGAGGCCAGCTGACTGTCTACGGTAACGGAGGCTAGCTGACTGTCTACGGTAACAGACTGAATAGCTGAACAGAGAATAGCTGACTGTCTATGGTAACAGAGGCCAGCTGACTGTCTACGGTAAGGAGGCCAGCTGACTGTCTACGGTAAGGGAGGCCTGACTGCTGAGGCTGTGACTGTCTACGGTAACGGAGGCTAGCTGACTGTCTACGGTAACGGAGGCTAGCTGACTGTCTACGGTAACGGAGGCTAGCTGACTGTCTACGGTAACGGAGGCCAGCTGACTGTCTACGGTAACTGGGAGGCCAGCTGACTGTCTACGGTAACGGAGGCTAGCTGACTGTCTACGGTAACGGAGGCTAGCTGACTGTCTACGGTAAGGGAGGCTAGCTGACTGTCTACGGTAAGGAGGCTAGCTGACTGTCTACGGTAACGGAGGCCAGCTGACTGTCTACGGTAACGGAGGCTAGCTGACTGTCTACGGTAACGGAGGGCTAGCTGATTGTCTGTCTACGGTAACGGAGGCTAGCTGACTGTCTACGGTAACGGAGGCTAGCTGACTGTCTACGGTAACGGAGGCTAGGCTAGCTGACTGTCTACGGAGGCTGACTGTCTACGGTAACGGAGGCTAGCTGACTGTCTACGGTAACGGAGGCTAGCTGACTGTCTACGGTAACGGAGGCTAGCTGACTGTCTGACTGGTAACGGAGGCTAGCTGACTGTCTACGGTAACGGAGGCTAGCTGACTGTCTACGGTAAGGGAGGCTAGCTGACTGTCTACGGTAAGGAGGCTAGCTGACTGTCTACGGTAAGGGAGGCTAGCTGACTGTCTACGGTAAGGGAGGCTAGCTGACTGTCTACGACTAAGGGAGGCTAGCTGACTGTCTACGGTAAGGGAGGCTAGCTGACTGTCTACGGTAAGGGAGGCTAGCTGACTGTCTACGGTAAGGGAGGCTAGCTGACTGTCTACGGTGTCTAAGGGAGGCTAGCTGACTGTCTACGTTAAGGGAGGCTAGCTGACTGTCTACGGTAACAGAGGCTCCCCCTGCACCAGATAGTTACCACCCCTCCCCTCCCTGCTCCAGCTAGTTACCACGTTGTCGGCCCCCCCCCCTTCACCAGCTAGTTACCACGTCCATACAACCTTCCATACATGTTTCTAGAAGTGCTCAGAAACGTACTTTTTAGACCTGAATGCCAAAACATTCAAGAAATAAAGGTGCTGAAGTTGACCAATCCAGCATACCCCCCGATACCATTAAACCAGGGTTCCATTCTGCATACCCCCGATACCATTAAACCAGGGTTCCATTCTGCATACCCCCCAGGGTTCCATTCTGCATACCATTAAACCAGGGTTCCATTCTGCATAACCCCCGATACCATTAAACCAGGGTTCCATTCTGCATAACCCCCGATACCATTAAACCAGGGTTCCATTCTGCATAACCCCCGATACCATTAAACCAGGGTTCCATTCTGCATAACCCCCGATACCATTAAACCAGGGTTCCATTCTGCATAACCCCCGATACCATTAAACCAGGGTTCCATTCTGCATAACCCCCGATACCATTAAACCAGGGTTCCATTCTGCATAACCCCCGATACCATTAAACCAGGGTTCCATTCTGCATACCCCCGATACCATTAAACCAGGGTTCCATTCTGCATAACCCCCGATACCATTAAACCAGGGTTCCATTCTGCATAACTCCCGATACCATTAAACCAGGGTTCCATTCTGCATACCCCCCGATACCATTAAACCAGGGTTCCATTCTGCATACCCCCAGATACCGTAAGACCAGGGTTCCATTCTGAGTGTCCCCCAGATACCATAAGACCAGGGGTTCATCAGTACTTAATAGCTGGCTTTTGGCTGAATATTTTGTTGTTGAAAATCTGATGATAAATTGGCACCATTGAGACAAAAAAAAAAAATCCCATTATGAATGAAATAATTTTAGCCTATTAATTAATAATATAATAATAATAATATATGCCATTTAGCAGAACATACCAGTGGATGGAAACACATTTGGCTGGTCATGCTTATTGGTCATTTGCATAATTTAGTGGAATTAATTAAATTGGCGTGCGTGTATATTTATCTATTTTACCACACGGCATACAGATACAGTGCCTCGGAGTGGAACATCTGTCAGACAGAAGACCAATCATTTCTCAATTCTAAATGCTATCTCGTGTTAATTGTTTTATGGCCACCATTTAAAAAATAATAGCTTATTTTATTTCTCAATGGGTAATTGAAGCACGCTTCCCAATTCACCATTCAAATGCTTAGGCCACAGAAGGCAGCTTTCACCAGCTGGAGGCAGTGTGCATTTTGTAAACTTATAGGTACTTTAATGGTTTGAAACCTGAATGTTTTACTGCATATTATGTGGCATGTTTTACCTTGCTTCAAAGTAGCCAGAATCTGACCCTATCCATTTAAACTAGTAGCCAGAATCTGACCCTATCCATTTAAACTAGTAGCCAGAATCTGACCCTATCCATATAAACTAGTAGCCAGAATCTGACCCTATTCATTTAAACTAGTAGCCAGAATCTGACCCTATCCATTTAAACTAGTAGCCAGAATCTGACCCTATTCATTTAAACTAGTAGCCAGAATCTGACCCTATTCATTTAAACTAGTAGCCAGAATCTGACCCTATCCATTTAAACTAGTAGCCAGAATCTGACCCTATTCATTTAAACTAGTAGCCAGAATCTGACCCTATCCATTTAAACTAGTAGCCAGAATCTGACCCTATCCATTTAAACTAGTAGCCAGAATCTGACCCTATTCATTTAAACTAGTAGCCAGAATCTGACCCTATCCATTTAAACTAGTAGCCAGAATCTGACCCTATCCATTTAAACTAGTAGCCAGAATCTGACCCTATCCATTTAAACTAGTAGCCAGAATCTGACCCTATTCATTTAAACTAGTAGCCAGAATCTGACCCTATCCATTTAAACTAGTAGCCAGAATCTGACCCTATCCATTTAAACTAGTAGCCAGAATCTGACCCTATCCATTTAAACTAGTAGCCAGAATCTGACCCTATCCATTTAAACTAGTAGCCAGAATCTGACCCTATTCATTTAAACTAGTAGCCAGAATCTGACCCTATCCATTTAAACTAGTAGCCAGAATCTGACCCTATCCATTTAAACTAGTAGCCAGAATCTGACCCTATCCATTTAAACTAGTAGCCAGAATCTGACCCTATTCATTTAAACTAGTAGCCAGAATCTGACCCTATTCATTTAAACTAGTAGCCAGAATCTGACCCTATCCATTTAAACTAGTAGCCAGAATCTGACCCTATTCATTTAAACTAGTAGCCAGAATCTGACCCTATCCATTTAAACTAGTAGCCAGAATCTGACCCTATCCATTTAAACTAGTAGCCAGAATCTGACCCTATCCATTTAAACTAGTAGCCAGAATCTGACCCTATCCATTTAAACTAGTAGCCAGAATCTGACCCTATCCATTTAAACTAGTAGCCAGAATCTGACCCTATTCATTTAAACTAGTAGCCAGAATCTGACCCTATCCATTTAAACTAGTAGCCAGAATCTGACCCTATCCATTTAAACTAGTAGCCAGAATCTGACCCTATCCATTTAAACTAGTAGCCAGAATCTGACCCTATTCATTTAAACTAGTAGCCAGAATCTGACCCTATCATTTAAACTAGTAGCCAGAATCTGACCCTATCCATTTAAACTAGTAGCCAGAATCTGACCCTATCCATTTAAACTAGTAGCCAGAATCTGACCCTATCCATTTAAACTAGTAGCCAGAATCTGACCCTATCCATTTAAACTAGTAGCCAGAATCTGACCCTATCCATTTAAACTAGTAGCCAGAATCTGACCCTATTCATTTAAACTAGTAGCCAGAATCTGACCCTATCCATTTAAACTAGTAGCCAGAATCTGACCCTATCCATTTAAACTAGTAGCCAGAATCTGACCCTATCCATTTAAACTATTAGCCAGAATCTGACCCTATCCATTTAAACTAGTAGCCAGAATCTGACCCTATTCATTTAAACTAGTAGCCAGAATCTGACCCTATCCATTTAAACTAGTAGCCAGAATCTGACCCTATCCATTTAAACTAGTAGCCAGAATCTGACCCTATCCATTTAAACTAGTAGCCAGAATCTGACCCTATTCATTTAAACTAGTAGCCAGAATCTGACCCTATTCATTTAAACTAGTAGCCAGAATCTGACCCTATCCATTTAAACTAGTAGCCAGAATCTGACCCTATTCATTTAAACTAGTAGCCAGAATCTGACCCTATCCATTTAAACTAGTAGCCAGAATCTGACCCTATCCATTTAAACTAGTAGCCAGAATCTGACCCTATCCATTTAAACTAGTAGCCAGAATCTGACCCTATCCATTTAAACTAGTAGCCAGAATCTGACCCTATCCATTTAAACTAGTAGCCAGAATCTGACCCTATTCATTTAAACTAGTAGCCAGAATCTGACCCTATCCATTTAAACTAGTAGCCAGAATCTGACCCTATCCATTTAAACTAGTAGCCAGAATCTGACCCTATCCATTTAAACTAGTAGCCAGAATCTGACCCTATTCATTTAAACTAGTAGCCAGAATCTGACCCTATCCATTTAAACTAGTAGCCAGAATCTGACCCTATCCATTTAAACTAGTAGCCAGAATCTGACCCTATCCATTTAAACTAGTAGCCAGAATCTGACCCTATCCATTTAAACTAGTAGCCAGAATCTGACCCTATCCATTTAAACTAGTAGCCAGAATCTGACCCTATCCATTTAAACTAGTAGCCAGAATCTGACCCTATTCATTTAAACTAGTAGCCAGAATCTGACCCTATCCATTTAAACTAGTAGCCAGAATCTGACCCTATCCATTTAAACTAGTAGCCAGAATCTGACCCTATCCATTTAAACTAGTAGCCTATTTCTTTCTAGTGGTTTTCAACTTCCTTTCATTGTCCGGAAGACAAATGCACATTCGCGTGTATCCTCGTGCTTTGTGCACATTGGTGCCCGAATAATGTTATGAAATAAGTTGATCAACATTTTAATGTTCTGATCTGTTGCATCAGACTCATTGCTTTACACATGTTTTTATGCAGCCTAGGCCTCCTGGTTGTGTACATGTGGGATATATCCTCCCACAACTGTCCCAGAGTCTGTTTGAGCTAGACGTTTCTCAACAAACTGACTAATAGAATATGTAAGCATTTCTACTATGGAGGATAGTAGATAGGCGTCCATAAGGCTAGGGGAAGCTAAGCTTGTTTTAATAGCCTAATTATTATAGGTTTTTCATTTCACCTTTATTTAACCAGGTTGACCAGTTGAGAACAAGTTCTCATTTACAACTGCGCCCTGGCCAAGATAAAGCAAAGCAGTGCGACACAAACAACAACAGAGTTACACATGGGATAAACAAACGTACACTCAACAACACAATAGAATAATCTATGTACAGTGTGTGCAACTGTAGTAAGATTAGAGAGGTAAGGCAATAAATAGACCATAGAGGTGAAATAATTACAATTTAGCATTAACACTGGAATGATAGATGTGCAAGTAGAGATACTGGGGTGCAACATAATCTAAATAAATAACAATATGGGGATGAGGTAGTTGGGTGTGCTATTTACAGATGGGCTGTGTACAGGTACAGTGATCGGTAAGCTGCTCTGACAGCTGATGCTTAAAGTTAGAGAGGGAGATGTGAGTCTCCAGCTTCAGTGATTTTTTTTTTGCAATTCGTTCCAGTCATTGGCAGCAGAGAACTTGAAGGAAAGGCGGCCAAAGGAGGTGTTGGCTTTGGGGATGACTAGTGAAATATACCTGCGGGAGCACGCGCTACGGGTGGGTGCTGCTATGGTGACCAGTGAGCTGAGATAAGGCGGGGCTTTACCTAGTAAAGACTTGTAGATGACATGGAGCCAGTGGGTTTGGCGACGAGTATGAAGTGAGGGCCAGCCGACTAGAGCATACAGGTCGCAGTGGTGGGTAGTATATGGGGCTTTGGTGACAAAACAGATGGCACTGTGATAGACTGCATCCAGTTTGCTGAGTAGAGTGTTGGAGGCTATTTTATAGATGACATCACCGAAGTCAAGGATCGACAGGATAGTCAGTTTTACGAGGGTATGTTTGGCAGTATGAGTGAAGGATGCTTTGTTGCGAAATTCTAGATTTAATTTTGGATTGGAGATGCTAAATTTGAGTCTGGAAGGAGAGTTTACAGTCTAACCAGACACCTAGGTATTTGTAGTTGTTCACATATTCTATGTCAGAACCGTCCAGAGTAGTGATGCTGGACGGGCGGGCAGATGCAGGCAGCGATCGGTTGAAGAGCATGCATTTCGTTTTACTAGATTTTTAAGAGCAGTTGGAGGCCACGGAAGGAGTGTTGTATGGCATTGAAGCTGAACATAAACGTTAGTAAAAGTACAACATTTTGAAACACTTGATTGATTACAATATCGAGATTAATAACAGAGGGGTATCTGAGAATGCAGGGATTCCAGCACTGTGTGCGTTGAAGTGATCATCTGGGATTATCTAGCATCTGAGCAGGTATTCCCTCGGGTGAAGAGCATCTCCGTCTTGCTGATTATGTGCTGTCATCCAGGTGGAAATGTCACCTGCATGTCTGATGTAGGAAAATAGATGTCCTGTGAGTGTTTGTATACGTACTTTGGCTGATTTCTTTTGATTTCCCCGTGATGTCAAGCACAGAGGCACTGAGTTTGAAGGTAGTCCTTGAAATACATCCACAGGTACACCACCAATTGACTCAAATTAAGTAAATTAGCCTATCAGAACCTTCTAAAGCCATGACATCATTTTCTGGAATGTTCCAAGCTGTTTAAAGGCACAGTCAACTTAGTGTATGTAAACTTCTGACCCACTGGAATTGTGATACAGTGAATTATAAGTGAAATAATCTGTCTGTAAACAATTGTTGGAAAAATGACTTGTGTCAAGAACAAAGTAGATGTCCTAACCGGCTTGACAAAACTATAGTTTAACAAGAAATGTGTGGAGTGGTTGATACACTTAGGTTGGAGTCATTAAAACTAGTGTATGTAAACTTCCAACTTCAACTGTATGTGTTATATTAAACATAGAGGGGGTCAAATGTCGACGAGGTAAACATTTCAGAACAACTACTAGTCGAGTAAGACACGAGAGAGATGATTAATTTAGTCAAAGAGATGTATTTATAGACTAATAAACTTGAGACAAATAGCCAAACCGAAAACTGCAGACATTACTCGTGCACCCCCCCCGTTATCAAACCGTCATAAAAACATATAACGAAACGCAACCTAAGGTGATCAGAAATCTAAACTAGCAAGCAAGTCGCAGCAATGAAGCATTGAGTGCGTGTGTATTCACGTGAAGAGGAGGGGGGGGGGGGGTTCTGGCATGGGGGGAGCTTTTCAGCACAACACCGTTCCTCAAGTTATAACGCGTTAGCTGCTTACTGGACCCTGGCACTCTGTGTAACTCGCTAACAAACTATCTGTTAACTGATGTTTTCCCTCTACAGTATGTGGTTCATTTTCAGAATGAGGGAATTAGGTGAAAATGAGTTGTTGCTTGTTAAACAAGTGGATTCAGGGTTAAAGTGTAGCTGGAGCCGGGCCTGGCTAATGATGGATGCCACCTGTAGAGGTGAAAGAAGCACCACACACTTTCCCTCTTTCAATACCGTGGATAAGAAGGGGTGTGCCAGGTGTCCCCTCTGCCTGGAAGACATCAATTATGCCAACAAAGGGTCTCCATGCTCTGCTGGCACAATGTAGAACACATGTCCACAGGCAGGAAGTGTAGAACACATGTCCACAGGCAGGAAGTGTAGAACACATGTCCACAGGCAGGAAGTGTAGAACAGATGTCCACAGGCAGGAAGTGTAGAACAGATGTCCACAGGCAGGAAGTGTAGAACAGATGTCCACAGGCAGGAAGTGTAGAACAGATGTCCACAGGCAGGAAGTGTAGAACAGATGTCCACAGGCAGGAAGTGTAGAACAGATGTCCACAGGCAGGAAGTGTAGAACAGATGTCCACAGGCAGGAAGTGTAGAACAGATGTCCACAGGCAGGAAGTGTAGAACAGATGTCCACAGGCAGGAAGTGTAGAACAGATGTCCACAGGCAGGAAACAGATGTCCAGGCAACAGATGTCCACAGGCAGGAAGTGTAGAACAGATGTCCACAGGCAGGAAGTGTAGAACAGATGTCCACAGGCAGGAAGTGTAGAACAGATGTCCACAGGCAGGAAGTGTAGAACAGATGTCCACAGGCAGGAAGTGTAGAACAGATGTCCACAGGCAGGAAGTGTAGAACACATGTCCACAGGCAGGAAGTGTAGAACACATGTCCACAGGCAGGAAGTGTAGAACACATGTCCACAGGCAGGAAGTGTCCACAGGCAGGAAGTGTAGAACAGATGTCCACAGGCAGGAAGTGTAGAACAGATGTCCACAGGCAGGAAGTGTAGAACAGATGTCCACAGGCAGGAAGTGTAGAACAGATGTCCACAGGCAGGAAGTGTAGAACAGATGTCCACAGGCAGGAAGTGTAGAACAGATGTCCACAGGCAGGAAGTGTAGAACAGATGTCCACAGGCAGGAAGTGTAGAACAGATGTCCACAGGCAGGAAGTGTAGAACACATGTCCACAGGCAGGAAGTGTAGAACAGATGTCCACAGGCAGGAAGTGTAGAACACATGTCCACAGGCAGGAAGTGTAGAACAGATGTCCACAGGCAGGAAGTGTCCACAGGCAGGAAGTGTCCACAGGCAGGAAGTGTCCACAGGCAGGAAGTGTAGAACAGATGTCCACAGGCAGGAAGTGTAGAACAGATGTCCACAGGCAGGAAGTGTCCACAGGCAGGAAGTGTCCACAGGCAGGAAGTGTCCACAGGCAGGAAGTGTAGCCCTGTGTTGTGTTGAACCTCACGGTACCACTTGTGTGTGTGAGTGAAGGGGGATTATACAAGTTTACTCAAGTGCACTTGATCGATGTCTATAGTGGCCACTATAATAGAATACCTGTTTCATTCTATTTCTACTTTATTTTACACACAGAGACTGATCATGTAGATCATATTCTGTTGGTTAATTAGTTAAGACCTGCATTTCCCCCTAGCAGGGATTTAAGACTTCACCTTTTTGGGCCCTGAGAAGTTTGCATCCCTGGTTTCCACCCTCCAGAATGGCCTAATGGTACAGCCCAGTGTCAGTCTCCACCCTCCAGAATGGCCTAATGGTACAGCCCAGTGTCAGCGTCTGTCTCCTGGGCTCCACCCTCCAGAATGGCCTAATGGTACAGCCCAGTATCAGTCTCCACCCTCCAGAATGGCCTAATGGTACAGCCCAGTGTCAGTCTCCACTCTCCAGAATGGCCTAATGGTACAGCCCAGTGTCAGTCTCCACCCTCCAGAATGGCCTAATGGTACAGCCCAGTGTCAGTCTCCACCCTCCAGAATGGCCTAATGGGTTAAATTACTGGTACAGCCCAGTGTCAGTCTCCACTGGCCTCCAGAATGGTCCCTAATGGTACAGTTAAATTACCAGTGTCAGTCTCCACTCTCCAGAATGACCTTAATGGTACAGCCCAGTGTCAGTCTCCACTCTCCAGAATGACCTAATGGTACAGCCCAGTGGGATCCTAACTGGCAGTCTCCACCATCCAGAATGGCCTAATGGCACAGCCCAGTGTCAGTCTCCACCCTCCAGAATGGCCTAATGGTACAGCCCAGTGTCAGTCCTGGGCTCCACCCTCCAGAATGGCCTAATGGTACAGCCCAGTGTCAGTCTCCACCCTCCAGAATGGCCTAATGGTACAGCCCAGTGTCAGTCTTGGGTTAAATTACACTGCTCCAGAATGGCCTAATGGTACAGCCCAGTGTCAGTCTCCACCTGCTGTCTGAATGGCCTAATGGTACTGTGAGCCTGCTGTCTGTCCTGGGATCCCTGGCTCGGTTGGGTTACTGTGAGAGCTGCTGTCCCTGAATGGCTCGGTTGGGTTAAATTACTGGTGCTGTCTGTCCTGGGACAGCCCAGTGTCAGTGTCTGTCTGTCCTGGGATTCAACTGGCTCCAGAATGGCCTAATGGTACAGCCCAGCTAAATGACTGTGATCAGTCTGTCCCTGGGATCCAGAATGGCTGCCTAATGGTACAGCCCAGTGTCTGTCTGGGAGCCTAACTGGCTCGACTGTGAGCCTCCAGAATGGCCTAATTACTGTGACAGCTGCTGTGTCAGCGTCTGTCTCCTGGGCTAACTGGCTCGGTTGGGTTAAATTACCAACCTGTGAGAGCCAGAATGGCTCTAATGGTACAGCCCTGGCTCTTGGGTTAGTATGCTGTCTGTCCACCCTCCAGAATGGCCTAATGGTACAGCCCAGGCTAGCTGCAGTCTAAAGAGCTCTCCTGGGATCCTAGAATGGCTGCTGGTACAGCCTCAGTGGGTTAAATTACAGTCTGTCCTGGGAGCCTAACTGGCTGTCTCCTGGGAGCCTAACTGGCTCCAGAAATTACTAAGCTGGTCTGTCCTGGGAGCCTAACTGGCTATCTGTGAGTCTCCACCCTCCAGAATGGCTCGGTTGGGTTAAATTACTGTGAGCTGCTGTCTGTCCTGGGATCAGTCTCCACCCTACTGGCTCGGTGGCTAATGGTCCTGGGATCAGCCCAGTGTGTCAGTCGTCTGTCTCTGTGGAGCTCCACCCTCCAGAATGGCTGTCCTGGGATAACTGGTACAGCCCAGTATCAGTCTCCACCCTAACTGGCAGAATGGCTGCTGTCTGTCCTGGGATCCTAGCCTGTGAGAGCAGTGTCTGTGAGCTGCTGTCTGTCCTGGGATCCTAACTGGCTGTCTGTCTGGCCTGGGTTAAATGCTTACTGTGAGTGCTGTCTGTCCTGGGAGCCTAACCAGAATGGCTGCTGTCTGTCCTGGGACCTAACTGGCTCGGTTGGGTTAAATTACTGTGAGTCTGTCCTGGGACCTAACTACAGAATGGCCTAATGGTACAGCCCAGTGTCAGCCTAACTGGCTCTGTTGGGTTAAATTACTGTGAGAGCTGCTGTCTGTCCTGGGATCCTAACTGGGTCTGTTGGGTTAAATTACTGTGAGAGCTGCTGTCTGTCCTGGGATCCTAACTGGCTCTGGGTTAAATTACTGTGAGAGCTGCTGTCTGTCCTGGGAGCCTAACTGGCTCCTAACTGGTTGGGTTAAATTACTGTGAGAGCTGCTGTCTGTCCTGGGAGCCTAACTGGCTCGGTTGGGTTAAATTACTGTGAGAGCTGCTGTCTGTCCTGGCTCGGTTGGGTTAAATTACTGTGAGAGCTGCTGTCTGTCCTGGGATCCTAACTGGCTCGGTTGGGTTAAATTACTGTGAGAGCTGCTGTCTGTCCTGGGATCCTAACTGGCTCGGTTGGGTTAAATTACTGTGAGAGCTGCTGTCTGTCCTGGGATCCTAACTGGCTCTGTTGGGTTAAATTACTGTGAGAGCTGCTGTCTGTCCTGGGATCCTAACTGGCTCTGTTGGGTTAAATTACTGTGAGAGCTGCTGTCTGTCCTGGGATCCTAACTGGCTCCTGGGATCCTTGGGTTAAATTACTGTGAGCTGCTGTCTGTCCTGGGATCCTAACTGGCTCGGAAATAACTGCTGTCTGTCCTGGGATTGGCTCGGTTGTTAAATTACTGTGAGAGCTGCTGTCTGTCCTGGGATCCTAACTGGCTGTCCTGGGATCCTAACTGGTTGGGTTAAATTACTGTGAGAGCTGCTGTCTGTCCTGGGATCCTAACTGGCTCGGTTGGGTTAAATTACTGTGAGAGCTGCTGTCTGTCCTGGGATCCTAACTGGCTCGGTTGGGTTAAATTACTGTGAGAGCTGCTGTCTGTCCTGGGATCCTAACTGGCTCGGTTGGGTTAAATTACTGTGAGAGCTGCTGTCTGTCCTGGGATCCTAACTGGCTCGGTTGGGTTAAATTACTGTGAGAGCTGCTGTCTGTCCTGGGATCCTGGGATCCTAACTGGCTCTGTTAACTGGGTTAAATTACTGTGAGAGCTGCTGTCTGTCCTGGGATCCTAACTGGCTCTGTTGGGTTAAATTACTGTGAGAGCTGCTGTCTGTCCTGGGATCCTAACTGGCTCGGTTGGGTTAAATTACTGTGAGAGCTGCTGTCTGTCCTGGGATCCTAACTGGCTCGGTTGGGTTAAATTACTGTGAGAGCTGCTGTCTGTCCTGGGATCCTAACTGGCTCGGTTGGGTTAAATTACTGTGAGAGCTGCTGTCTGTCCTGGGATCCTAACTGGCTCGGTTGGGTTAAATTACTGTGAGAGCTGCTGTCTGTCCTGGGATCCTAACTGGCTCGGTTGGGTTAAATTACTGTGAGAGCTGCTGTCTGTCCTGGGATCCTAACTGGCTCGGTTGGGTTAAATTACTGTGAGAGCTGCTGTCTGTCCTGGGATCCTAACTGGCTCGGTTGGGTTAAATTACTGTGAGAGCTGCTGTCTGTCCTGGGATCCTAACTGGCTCTGGGTTAAATTACTGTGAGAGCTGCTGTCTGTCCTGGGATCCTAACTGGCTCGGTTGGGTTAAATTACTGTGAGAGCTGCTGTCTGTCCTGGGATCCTAACTGGCTCGGTTGGGTTAAATTACTGTGAGAGCTGCTGTCTGTCCTGGGATCCTAACTGGCTCGGTTGGGTTAAATTACTGTGAGAGCTGCTGTCTGTCCTGGGATCCTAACTGGCTCGGTTGGGTTAAATTACTGTGAGAGTTGCTACCTTTCAAAGTTCTTGACATTTTCCGTATTGACTAAAGTAATGATGGCTTGTCGTTTCTCTTTGCTTATTTGAGCTGTTCTTGCCCTAATATGGACTTGGTCTTTTACCCAATAGGGCTTCTTCTGTAAACCACCCCTACTTTCTCACAACACAACTGATTGGCTCAATCAAATTAAGAATGAAAGAAATTCCACAAATTAACTTTTAACAAGACAAACTTGTTAATTAATTTACATGCGTTTCAGGTGACTACCTCATGACGCTGGTTGAGAGAATACCAAGAGTGTGCAAAGATGTCCTCAAGGCTAAGGATGGCTACTTTGAAGAATCTCAAATATAAAATATATGTTTTTGTTTAACACTTCTTTTAGTTATGACATGATTCCATGTCTGTGTTATTGTAAAAGCGTCTGCTAAATGGCGTATATATTATATATTATTCACTATTAAACCCATGGAATTAAACTTTTGACTATCACTGTCTGTCTAGATGGACATGGAACCCAACTCTTAGTTTGTTCTGTTGTTTGTCTAGAGAGGGTTGGCCGTGCAGCGCACGTACACACACCTGCCCTGTGTTGTCAACAGCAGTAATTGCGTCAGAAAGCATTCCCAGTAGTGGTATGTGCTCTGTGTTGGGCACACTGGACCTTGGATACCCAGAAGGATTGAGTCATGCAGACGATGGGGTGAGCACAGAACTTCCTTTGTCATGTTCTGTCCTCAGATGGCCTCGTGTGGAATCCTCCCAAATAGAACACTGTTCCCTACATAGTGCACTACTTGTAACCGGGGCCACTATTCCCTACATAGTGCACTACTTGTAACCGGGGCCACTATTCCCTACATAGTGCACTACTTGTAACCGGGGCCACTATTCCCTACATAGTGCACTACTTGTAACCGGGGCCACTATTCCCTACATAGTGCACTACTTGTAACCGGGGCCACTATTCCCTACATAGTGCACTACTTGTAACCGGGGCCACTATTCCCTACATAGTGCACTACTTGTAACCGGGGCCACTATTCCCTACATGTAACTTGTAACCGGGGCCACTATTCCCTACATAGTGCACTACTTGTAACCGGGGCCACTATTCCCTACATGGTGCACTAGTAACCGCACTATTCTTGGTGCACTACTTGTAACCGGGGCCACTATTCCCTACATGGTGCACTACTTGTAACCGGGGCCACTATTCCCTACATAGTGCACTACTTGTAACCGGGGCCACTATTCCCTACATACTTGCACTACTTGTGCACTAAACCAGGGCCACTATTCCCTACACATAGTGCACTACTTGTAACCGGGGCCACTATTCCCTACATAGTGCACTACTTGTAACCAGGGCCACTATTCCCTACATAGTGCACTACTTGTAACCAGGGCCACTGTTCCTACATAGTGCACTACTTGTAACATATTCCCTACATGTGCACTACTTGTAACCGGGGCCACTATTCCCATAGTGCACTACTTGTAACCGGGGCCACTATTCTTGCACTAAACCGGGGCCTATTCCCTACATAGTGCCTACTTGTAACCATATTCCCCTACATAGTGCACTACTTGTAACCGGGGCCACTATTCCCTACATAGTGCACTACTTGTAACCGGGGCCACTATTCCCTACATAGTGCACTACTTGTAACCGGGGCCACTATTCCCTACATAGTGCACTACTTGTAACCGGGGCCACTATTCCCTACACTAGTAACCGGCACTATTCCCTACATAGTGCACTACTTGTAACCGGGGCCACTATTCCCTACATAGTGCACTACTTGTAACCGGGGCCACTATTCCCTACATAGTGCACTACTTGTAACCGGGGCCACTATTCCCTACATAGTGCACTACTTGTAACCGGGGCCACTATTCCCTACATAGTGCACTACTTGTAACCGGGGCCACTATTCCCTACATAGTGCACTACTTGTAACCGGGGCCACTATTCCCTACATAGTGCACCGTAGTGCCCTAATATATAGAGGACCAGAGTCCCGTAGTGCCCTATATATAGAGGACCAGAGTCCCGTAGTGCCCTATATATAGAGGACCAGAGTCCCGTAGTGTCCTATATATAGAGTCCCGTAGTGCCCTATATATAGAGTCCCGTAGTGCCCTATATATAGAGTCCCGTAGTGCCCTATATAGAGTCCCGTAGTACCCTATATATAGAGTCCCGCAGTGCCCTATATATAGAGGACCAGGGTCCCGTAGTGCCCTATATATAGAGTCCCGTAGTGCCAGAGTCCCGTAGTGCCCTATATATAGAGTCCCGTAGTGCCCTAGAGTCCCATAGTGCCCTATATATAGAGTCCCATAGTGCCCTATATATAGAGGACTATATATAGAGTCCCGTAGTGCCCTATATATAGAGTCCCGTAGTGCCCTATATATAGAGTCCCGTAGTGCCCTATATATAGAGTCCCGTAGTGCCCTATATATAGAGTCCCGTAGTGCCCTATATATAGAGTCCCGTAGTGCCCTATATATAGAGTCCCGTAGTGCCCTATATATAGAGTCCCGTAGTGCCCTATATATAGAGTCCCGTAGTGCCCTATATATAGAGTCCCGTAGTGCCCTATATATAGAGGACCAGAGTCCCGTAGTGCCCTATATATAGAGTCCCGCAGTGCCCTATATATAGAGTCCCGTAGTGCACTATATAATGGGAATAATATGGTGCTATTTTTGATGCAGCCAGAGACTGCCCAGCAGATTCAGATGGCTAATGCAGTGCTATCTGAGATTCAGAACTACATACGACTGTTACGTCCCGTATCTGACCAGCGACGTCCCATATATGACCACAACGTCCCACATACGACTGTTATGTGACAGTTACAGTGGGGAGAACAAGTATTTGATACATTGACGATTTTGCAGGTTTTCCTACTTACAAAGCATGAAGAGGTCTGTAATTTTTTTATCGTAGTTACACTTCAACAGTGAGAGACGGAATCTAAAATATAATTCAGAAAATCACATTGTATGATTTTTAAGTAATTCATTTGCGTTTTAGTTTTTGGCCATTCAAAACATTTAAAATGAAAAGCCAATCAATTATCTTGGAGATTATTATTATTATTATTTATTTTTTTGCCTATTTATTGATGCAAATACTAGTCGATGGAAATCCATTCATCTTGTCTATAGGTTAATTACAGCATACAGCTTAGTTCGGTAAATCTGTCAGACTGCACGATAGCACTTGCTACAGCTCACTGGAGAATAAACTGGATGAGCTCCCTTCGAGACTATCCTATCAATCACTGGAGAATAAACTGGATGAGCTCCATCAGACTATCCTATCAATCACTGGAGAATAAACTGGATGAGCTCCCTTCGAGACTATCCTATCGACGGTTCCTGAAGAACTGAAATATCCTGTTTCTCAGAAACTTGACTGAACAATGACATGGTTAATATAAATCTAGTTAGATGTTCTTTTCATCGGAAGGACAGAATGGCAGAGTAAGCTCGGAGTGGTGTGTGTGTGTGTCTCTTTGTTAACAGCTTGTGCGTGATCACTAATATTAAAGAAGTCTGACGTTTCTGCTAGGATACCTCATGATAAGCTGTAGACCACACTATTTACCAAGAATTGATCTATATTTTTCTTAGCTGTCTATTTACCACCACAAACCGATGTTGGCACTAAGACCACACTCAATGAACTGTATAAGATTATAGATTATATACAAAAGTGAAATAAACAAAAGTTAACAGTAAACATTACACATACAGAAGTTTCAAAAGAATAATGACATTACAAATGTTGCAACGATGAACAAATGGTTAAGGGTACACAAGGGAAAATAAATAAGCATAAATATATATTTACAATGGTGTTTGTTCTTCACTGGTTGACCTTTTCTTGTGGCAACAGGTCACAAATCTTGATGCTGTGATGGCACACTGTGGTATTTCACCCAGTAGATATGGGAGTTTATCAAAATTGGGTTTGTTTTCTAATTCTTTGTGGATCTGTGTAATCTGAGGGAAATATGTGTCTCTAATATGGTCATACATTGGGCAGGAGGTTAGGAAGTGCAGTTTCCACCTCATTTTGTGGGCAGTGAGCACATAGCCTGTCTTCTCTTGAGAGCCATGTCTGCCTACGGCGGCCTTTCTCAATAGCAAGGCTATGCTCACTGAGTCTGTACATAGTCAAAGCTTTCCTTAAGTTTGGGTCAGTCACAGTGGTCAGGTATTCTGCCACTGTGTACTCTCTGTTTAGGGCCAAATAGCA
This sequence comes from Oncorhynchus keta, assembly GCF_023373465.1. Taxonomy (NCBI): domain Eukaryota; kingdom Metazoa; phylum Chordata; class Actinopteri; order Salmoniformes; family Salmonidae; genus Oncorhynchus; species Oncorhynchus keta. The sequence goes on from NC_068455.1 coordinate 1,358,991, forward strand.
TTCTAGTTTGCTCTTTTTTTGTTAATTCTTTCCAATGTGTTAAGTAATTATATTTTTTGTTTTCTCATGATTTGGTTGGGTCTAATTATACTGCTGTCTTGGGGCTCTGTGGGGTGTGTTTGTGAACAGAGCCCCAGGACCAGCTTGATTAGGTGGTCTCTGTAGGTGATGGCTTTGTTATGGAAGGTTTAGGAATCGCTTCCTTTTAGGTGGTTGTAGAATTTAATGGCTCTTTTCTGGATTTTGATAATTAGTGGGTATCGGCCTAATTCTGCTCTGCATGCATTATTTGGTGTTCTACGTTGTACACGGAGGATATTTTTGCAGAAATCTGTATGCAGAGTCTCAATTTGGCGTTTGTCCCATTTTGTGAAGTCTTTGTGAGCGGACCCCAGACCTCACAACCATAAAGGGCAATGGTTTCTATAACTGATTCAAGTATTTTTAGCCAGATCCTAATTGGTATGTTGAATTTTATGTTCCTTTTGATGGCATAGAATGTTCACAGCTTTGTGGAAGTTACCTGTGGCGCTGATGTTTAGGCCAAGGTATGTATAGTTTTTTGTGTGCTCTAGGGCAACGGTGTCTAGATGGAATTTGTATTTGTGGTCCTGGCGACTGGACCTTTTTTGGAACACCATTATTTTGGTCTTACTGAGATTTACTGTCAGGGCCCAGGTCTGGCAGAATCTGTGCAGAATATCTAGGTGCTGCTGTAGGCCCTCCTTGGTTGGTGACCGAAGCACCAGATCATCAGCAAACCGTAGACATTTGACTTCAGATTCTAGTAGGGTGAGGCCGGGTGCTGCAGACTTTCTAGTGCCCTCGCCAATTTGTTTATATATATGCTGAAGAGGGTGGGGCTTAAGCTGCATCCCTGTCTCACCCCATGACCCTGTGGGAAGAAATGTGTGTTTTTTTTTGCCAATTTTAGCCGCACACTTGTTGTTGTTGTACATGGATTTTATAATGTCCTATGTTTGACCCCCAACACCACTTTCCATCAATTTGTATAGCAGACCCTCATGCCAAATTGAGTCAAATGTGTTTTTTGAAATCAACAAAGCATGAGAAGACTTTGCCTTTGTTTTGGTTTGTTTCGTTGTCAATTAGGGTGTGCAGGGTGAATACGTGGTCTGTTGTACGGTAATTTGGTAAAAAGCCAATTAGACATTTGCTCAGTACATTGTTTTCATTGAGGAAATGTACGAGTCTGCTGTTAATGATCATGTAGAGGATTTTCCCAAGGTTACTGTTGACACATATTCCACGGCAGTTATTGGGGTCAAATTTGTCTCCACTTTTGTGGATTGGGGTGATCAGTCCTTGGTTCCAAATATTAGGGAAGATGCCGGAGCTAAGGATAATGTTAAAGAGTTTTAGTATAGCCAATTGGAATTTGTTGTCTGTATATTTGATCATTTCATTAAGGATACCATCAACACCACAGGCCTTTTTGGGTTGGAAGTTTTTTTAATTTTGTCCTGTTGCTCATTCAAGGTAATTAGAGAATCCAGTGGGTTCTGGTAGTCTTTAATAGTTGATTCTAAGATCTGTATTTGATCATGTATATGTTTTTGCTCTTTATTCTTTGTTATAGAACCAAAGAGATTGGATAAGTGTTTTACCCATACATCTCCATTTTGGATAGATAATTCTTTGTGTTGTTTGTTATAGAGCCAAAGAGATTGGAGAAGTGGTTTACCCAGACATCTACATTTTCGATAGATAATTCTTTGTGTTGTTTGTTATAGAGCCAAAGAGATTGGAGAAGTGGTTTACCCAGACATCTACATTTTAGATAGATAATTCTTTGTGTTGTTTGTTATAGAGCCAAAGAGATTGGAGAAGTGTTTTACCCATACATCTCCATTTTGGATAGATAATTCTTTGTGTTGTTTGTTATAGAGCCAAAGAGATTGGAGAAGTGGTTTACCAATACATCTCCATTTTGACATCCAAAGAGATTGGACATTTTTTAGATAGATCATTCTTTGTGTTGTTTGTTATAGAGCCAAAGAGATTGGAGAAGTGTTTTACCCATACATCTCCATTTTAGATAGATAATTCTTTGTGTTGTTTGTTATAGAGCCAAAGAGATTGGAGAAGTGTTTTACCCATACATCTCCATTTTGGATAGATAATTCTTTGTGTTGTTTGTTATAGAGCCAAAGAGATTGGAGAAGTGGTTTACCCAGACATCTACATTTTAGATAGATCATTCTTTGTGTTGTTTGTTATAGAGCCAAAGAGATTGGAGAAGTGTTTTACCCATACATCTCCATTTTGGATAGATAATTCTTTGTGTTGTTTGTTATAGAGCCAAAGAGATTGGAGAAGTGGTTTACCCAGACATCTACATTTTAGATAGATAACTCTTTGTGTTGTTTGTTATAGAGCCAAAGAGATTGGAGAAGTGGTTTACCCAGACATCTACATTTTAGATAACTCTTTGTGTTGTTTGTTTAGTGTTTTCCAGTTTTCCCTGAAGAGGTTGGAGTCTATTTGTTCTTCAGTTACATTGAGCTGATTTCTGACATGCTGTTCCTTCTTTTTCCGTAGTGTATTTCTGTTATGTTTTAGTGATTCACCATAGTGTAGGCGTAGACTCAGGTTTTCCGGGTCTCTATGTTTTTGATTTTTGCATTCTTCATCAAACCATTTGTCATTGTTGTCAATTGTTTTCTATTTGAGATTTTTTAGATTTGATAGGGAAGCTGAGAGGTCAATATATTGTTTAGATTTTCTACTGCCAAGTTTACACCTTCACTACTACAGTGGAACGTTTTGCCCAGGAAATTGTCTAAAAGGGATTGAATTTGTTTTTGCCTAATTGTTTTTTGGTAGGTTTCCAAACTGCATTCCTTCCACCTATAGCATTTCTTAATGTTACTCAGTTCCTTTGGCTTTGATGCCTCATGATTGAGTATTGCTCTGTTCAAGTCGACTGTGATTTTGCTGTGTTCTGATAGGGGTGTCAGTGGGCTGACTGTGAACGCTCTGAGAGACTCTGGGTTGAGGTCAGTGATAAAGTAGTCTACAGTAGTCCTGCTTTCCGTAGCCGATGTGAGAAAGATCTTTAAACAGGTTCACATTCACAAGGCCACAGGGCCAGATGGATTACCAGGTTGCAAACTCTGAGCACTGACCAGCTGGCATGTGTCTTCACTGATGTTTTCAACTTCTCCCTGACTGAGTCTGTAATACCAACATGTTTCAAGCAGACCACCATAGTCCCTGTGTCCAAGAAGGTAACCTGTCTAAATGACTACTGACACGTAGCACTCACGTCTGTAGCCATGAAATGCTTTGAAAGGCTGGTCATGCCTCACACAAACATCATTATCCCAGAAACCCTAGACCCACTCCAATTTGCATACCGCCCCAACAGATCCACAGATGATGCAATCTCTTTTGTGCTCCTCGCTGCCCTTTCCCACCTGGACAAAAGGAACACCTATGTGAGAATGCTATTCGTTAACAACAGCTCAGCTTTCAACACCATAGTACCCTCAAAGCTCATCACTAAGCTAAGGACCCTGGGACTGAACACCTCCCTCTTCAAAATGATCCTGAACTTCCTGACGGGCCGCCCCCAGGTGGTGAGGGTAGGCAACATCACCTCCGTCACTCTGACTCTCAACACTGAGGCCTGGTGATGATCAGCAATAGAAGGTGTTTACCCATGACTGCATGACCGCGCACGACTCCAACACCATCATTAAGTTCGCCGAAGGTTTTAGACAGGTCAGCGACCTGGCAGAGTGGTGCCATGACAACCTCTTTTTTTTTTTTCTTTCAACTTCAGCAAGACAAATGAGCTGATCCTGGACTACAGGAAACGGAGGCTCTCGCACGAGCCCATTCACATCCGCAGGGCTGTGGTGGAGCAGGTCGATGGCTTCATGTTCCTCGCTGTCCATGTCACTAGGGATCTATCAAACACACCAACACCGTTGTGAAGAGGGCTCGACCACGCCCCTTTCCCCCTCGGGAGACTGAAAAGATTTTGCATGGGTCCTCAAAGTTCTACACCATTTGACATGCCTGGCTGCTATGAAAAACTACTTGGCACTGCAAGGCGCTACAGAGGCCAGTGTGTATGGCCCAGTACCTCACTTCCTGCCATCCAGGATCTCTACAGAAGGCGGTGTCAGAGAAAGGCACCCAAGTCAGACTGTTCTCTCTACTACTGCATGGCAAGCGGTACCGATGTACCAAGTCTAGAAACAGCAGGACCATGAACAGCTTCAACCCCCAAGCCATAAGACTGCTAAATAGTTAGGCCAGGAAGCTATTTGGTAAACTACACTGAACAAAAATATAAATGCAACATGCAACAATTTCTACGATTTTACTGAGTTACAGTTCCTATAAGGAAATTGGTCAATAATTAGGCCCTAATGGATATATTTAAAAATATATATTTTCAAATGGAATTTTATTGGTGAGATACACATAATTAGCAGATGTTAATGTATAGTGAAATGCTTGTGTTTTCATACATTTCACTTTGTCATTATGAGGTATTGTGATGTCATCATGAGGTATTGTGATGTCATTATGAGGTATTGTGATGTCATTATGAGGTATTGTGATGTCATTATGAGGTATTGTGATGTCATTATGAGGTATTGTGATGTCATTATGAGGTATTGTGATGTCATTATGAGGTATTGTGTGTAGAGATTCTAAAAAAAAACCCCACAATTTTAGATTTTAGCTGTAATTATTTTTTTTATGTAACAAAATGTGTAAAAAATCAACGGTTCTGAATACTTTCTGCTTTGAGCATGAATTAATTACACTCTGGATGCTGTATTAATACACCCAGTCACTATAAAATACAGACGCCCTTCCGAACTCAGTTGCCAGAGAGGAAGGAAACCACATGAGGCCAATGGTGACTTTAAAACAGTTATAAGAGAACATTGGGTTTATTTCACAGTTCCTCAATGACAGTGAAAAGGAATGAACGTTATGTCTGGAATACAAAGCGTTATGTTTGGGTCAAATCCAACACAACACTGAGTGCCACCATGGTGGAGGCTGCATGGAACAGGCTTGTCATCTGCAAGGACTAGGGAGGTTTTTAAAATAAATGGAATATTGCACAGGCAAAATCCTAGAGGAAAACCTTGGTTGTCTGCTTCCCAACAAATTCAATTTTCAGCAGGATAATAACCTAAAAACACAAGGCCAAATATACACTCAGAAATGGGAGTCGACCGGAAAAAGGCAGGCCGTTTAAAGGTACATATTCTTTTCCCCCCATTTGTCAAATCCCTCTTCCCTACATAGTGCACACTTCTACCCTCGTCTTTGTATAGTTCCACTTTCTTGGCCACTGGTTGGTGCTGCTGGACAGTCAAACTGATGAGAGCTTCCTTTTCAACAGTTCAGATTATTCTTCTCCCTTTCTCTCCTATTGGCTGACGGGCCTGACCTCTTTTCTCTCCTATTGGCTGACTGGCCTGACCTCTTTTCTCTCCTATTGGCTGACTGGCCTGACCTCTTTTCTCTCCTATTGGCTGACTGGCCTGACCTCTTTTCTCTCCTATTGGCTGACTGGCCTGACCTCTTTTCTCTCCTATTGGCTGACTGGCCTGACCTCTTTTCTCTCCTATTGGCTGACTGGCCTGACCTCTTTTCTCTCCTATTGGCTGACTGGCCTGACCTCTTTTCTCTCCTATTGGCTGACTGGCCTGACCTCTTTTCTCTCCTATTGGCTGACTGGCCTGACCTCTTTTCTCTCCTATTGGCTGACTGGCCTGACCTCTTTTCTCTCCTATTGGCTGACTGGCCTGACCTCTTTTCTCTCCTATTGGCTGACTGGCCTGACCTCTTTTCTCTCCTATTGACTGACTGGCCTGACCTCTTTTCTCTCCTATTGGCTGACTGGCCTGACCTCTTTTCTCTCCTATTGGCTGACTGGCCTGACCTCTTTTCTCTCCTATTGGCTGACTGGCCTGACCTCTTTTCTCTCCTATTGGCTGACTGGCCTGACCTCTTTTCTCTCCTATTGGCTGACTGGCCTGACCTCTTTTCTCTCCTATTGGCTGACTGGCCTGACCTCTTTTCTCTCCTATTGGCTGACTGGCCTGACCTCTTTTCTCTCCTATTGGCTGACTGGCCTGACCTCTTTTCTCTCCTATTGGCTGACTGGCCTGACCTCTTTTCTCTCCTATTGGCTGACTGGCCTGACCTCTTTTCTCTCCTATTGGCTGACTGGCCTGACCTCTTTTCTCTCTATTGGCTGACTGGCCTGACCTCTTTCTCTCTTCTATTGGCTGACTGGCCTGACCTCTTTTCTCTCCTATTGGCTGACTGGCCTGACCTCTTTCTCTCTCTATTGGCTGACTGGCCTGACCTCTTTTCTCTCCTATTGGCTGACTGGCCTGACATCGTTTCACTCCGATTAGCTGACTGGCCTGACCTCGTTTCTCTCCTATTGGCTGACGGGCCTGACCTCTTTTCTCTCTTATTGGCTGACAGGCCTGACCTCGTTTCTCTCTCTTCTATTGGCTGACTGGCCTGACATCGTTTCACTCCGATTAGCTGACTGGCCTGACCTCGTTTCTCTCCTATTGGCTGACGGGCCTGACCTCTTTTCTCTCTTATTGGCTGACAGGCCTGACCTCGTTTCTCTCTCTTCTATTGGCTGACGGGCCTGACCTCGTTTCTCTCTCTTCTATTGGCTGACGGGCCTGACCTCGTTTCTCTCTCTTCTATTGGCTGACGGGCCTGACCTCGTTTCTCTCTCTTCTATTGGCTGACGGGCCTGACCTCGTTTCTCTCTCTTCTATTGGCTGACGGGCCTGACCTCGTTTCTCTCTCTTCTATTGGCTGACGGGCCCCTCAGGGTTCTCTGACTTCTATTGGCTGATAAGCCTGACCTCGTTTCCTGGCTCTTCGAGGGCGTGGCTGAGTCACACACCTCACACTCACTCTTCTATTGGCTGACACACACACCTCACACTCTCTCTTCTATTGGCTGACACCTGACACTCTCTCTTCTATTGGCTGACACCTGACCTCGTTTCTCTCTCTTCTATTGGCTACACTATGACCTTGTTTCTCTCTCTTCATTGAGGAAGGCCTGACCTCACACTCTCACTTCTACAGGCTGACACCCCTCAGGGTTCACTGACAGATGGACACAAACTATGTTACAAGACCAAGTGCACCTGGCTCATTGAGGGAACGTGAGTCACACACACACACACACACACACACACACACACACACACACACACACACACACACACACACACACACACACACACACACACACACACACACACACGTTACACTATAGACCAATAGAAACACAACAATATGCCTCTACCCTGCACAACTCCACTAAAAGACAGGTCCAATATATCTGGCCATGCTAAAGATCAAACCCAAAGTATGTTTACAGTATTAATGAAAAGTCATAGATGGTCTAAGTGTCATAATATGATCATATATAATAATAATGATGTTTTGTATTTAAATGGTTTTGCTGTTTTCATCATTGACGTAAAGCCTGGATGGGCAACTGGTGGTCCATTGTCCCCCTTTTATAGGCCCCTGGACCAATTATAAAACGATACAATACACAAAGTGCAATGTAGAAATTTTGTCACTCAATTGCACCATGTCACCAACAGTAGTTTATTTATTGGTAAGTTAGTCTAACGGTGGAATTACGGACCGGGCCCCTTTGATCATCGTTAATATTGTGCCTCCACTCTATGCCAAATGTGTTGAAATGCAGGAAATAAAACTGTAAAACTGCACATTTTTCTTTCTGTCCCAAAATAATGAGAATCCACTTTAAACGAGTTAAGAAAATTGCGGTATAATGGTATTTTCAGTTTTGGTTTGTTAAATGTGATACACCGTGTGTAGCGTCCATTTTTCTAGTTTAATTCGCTACACGAGTCATCTTTCTCCCCGTGCTGCTTTCCACACAGACGAGGCCACGCCCCCTGTCACTCAAGGAGCGCATTTGACGTTCCACGAGACGCTTTCTTTCAGTCTGCGTGATCCATGCAGCACAAGCAATGATGCGCGTTTCAATTTGCCTCTAATATCAATCCACTATAGATAGTATCTTTGTACTCCATGACAAAGGTCATGCAGCCGAAAACGCAACTGAGTTTTTTAAAACGTTGTTTCACTTGATTATGCCGTACAAATAAAGGCATTTTAATGAATTATATGAAGAGTGCCTTGGTCTTTCTTTTTGATGACCAATTTACCTCTTTTTTACCAAAGAGCACCTTCTGTCTACAGATACCTGCTAGTCTTCTATAATTACACTATTGCTTCGTTTCTTACATCTGCAAACGGCTAGTTTCTTTTCTTAGCAAGTTGGGCCTAAATTGTATTAGCCGTTAATGCTAATCGCTAGTTAGCTGGCTAGCTATCTCGCCAATAAATGTACTCAGAGTCAGCGCAAACATAATTATCTATAGAGCCTGATAATACCAGTGGTGGCGCAGACCTAAATCAGCATGTTTGTGCAACAGTATCTTTATAAATTGAAGAGGAATGAATCTGTCGATCTGCCCCTGAACAGGCAGTTAACCCACTGTTCCTAGGCCGTCATTGAAAATAAGAATTTGTTCTTAACTGACTTGCCTGGTTAAATAATGGTTAAATAAAGGTAAAATAAATAAATAAAATAAGCTATAATTTAATAATCCATGTAAACATCCGCTTATTCTACTGTGGAACTGGACTAGACTGGATTGTGAGTCCCAAATGGCACCCTATTCCCTATATATTGCACTATTTTAGACCAGGGATTTTGGGGCTCTGGTCAAACGTAGTGCACTATATAGGGAATAGGGTTTTATTTGGGACGTATCGTTTAGTATAACCCCACTGACCTCCTGCACTGGGCGTCTAACCCCACTGACCTCCTGCACTGGACGTCTAGCCCCATTGACCTCCTGCACTGGGCGTCTAACCCCACTGACCTCCTGCACTGGGCGTCTAACCCCACTGACCTCCTGCACTGGACGTCTAGCCCCATTGACCTCCTGCACTGGGTGTCTAACCCCACTGACCTCCTGCACTGGGCGTCTAACCCCACTGACCTCCTGCACTGGGCGTCTAACCCCACTGACCTCCTGCACTGGGCGTCTAACCCCACTGACCTCCTGCACTGGGCGTCTAACCCCACTGACCTCCTGCACTGGGCGTCTAACCCCACTGACCTCCTGCACTGGGCGTCTAACCCCACTGACCTCCTGCACTGGGCGTCGAACCCCACTGACCTCCTGCACTGGGCGTCGAACCCCACTGACCTCCTGCACTGGGCGTCTAACCCCACTGACCTCCTGCACTGGGCGTCGAACCCCACTGACCTCCTGCACTGGGCGTCTAGCCCCACTGACCTCCTGCACTGGGCGTCTAGCCCCACTGACCTCCTGCACTGGGCGTCTAACCCCACTGACCTCCTGCACTGGGCGTCGAACCCCACTGACCTCCTGCACTGGGCGTCTAACCCCACTGACCTCCTGCACTGGGCGTCTAACCCCACTGACCTCCTGCACTGGGCGTCTAACCCCACTGACCTCCTGCACTGGGCGTCTAACCCCACTGACCTCCTGCACTGGGCGTCTAACCCCGCTGACCTCCTGCACTGGGCGTCTAACCCCACTGACCTCCTGCACTGGGCGTCGAACCCCACTGACCTCCTGCACTGGGCGTCTAACCCCACTGACCTCCTGCACTGGGCGTCTAGCCAGACGCTGTTCATCCACGTCCAGGTTTATTTCTGACTGTGTTCTGTCTCTGTCCTGCTGGCCCAACAGCATCCTGCCTGTGTTCTGTCTCTGTCCTGCAGGCCCAACAGCATCCTGACTGTGTTCTGTCTCTGTCCTGTAGGCCCAACAGCATCCTGACTGTGTTCTGTCTCTGTCCTGCAGGCCCAACAGCATCCTGACTGTGTTCTGTCTCTGTCCTGTAGGCCCAACAGCATCCTGACTGTGTTCTGTCTCTGTCCTGTAGGCCCAACAGCATCCTGACTGTGTTCTGTCTCTGTCCTGTAGGCCCAACAGCATCCTGACTGTGTTCTGTCTCTGTCCTGCAGGCCCAACAGCATCCTGACTGTGTTCTGTCTCTGTCCTGCTGGCCCAACAGCATCCTGACTGTGTTCTGTCTCTGTCCTGCAGGCCCAACAGCATCCTGACTGTGTTCTGTCTCTGTCCTGTAGGCCCAACAGCATCCTGACTGTGTTCTGTCTCTGTCCTGTAGGCCCAACAGCATCCTGACTGTGTTCTGTCTCTGTCCTGCTGGCCCAACAGCATCCTGACTGTGTTCTGTCTCTGTCCTGCAGGCCCAACAGCATCCTGACTGTGTTCTCTCTGTCCTGTAGGCCCAACAGCATCCTGACTGTGTTCTGTCTCTGTCCTGCAGGCCCAACAGCATCCTGACTGTGTTCTGTCCTGCTGTCTGTCTCTGTCCTGCTGCCCAACAGCATCCTGACTGTGTTCTGTCTCTGTCCTGTAGGCCCAACAGCATCCTGACTGTGTTCTGTCTCTGTCCTGTAGGCCCAACAGCATCCTGACTGTGTTCTGTCTCTGTCCTGCAGGCCCAACAGCATCCTGACTGTGTTCTGTCTCTGTCCTGTAGGCCCAACAGCATCCTGACTGTGTTCTGTCTCTGTCCTGTAGGCCCAACAGCATCCTGACTGTGTTCTGTCTCTGTCCTGCTGGCCCAACAGCATCCTGACTGTGTTCTGTCTTTGTCCTGTAGGCCCAACAGCATCCTGACTGTGTTCTGTCTCTGTCCTGCTGGCCCAACAGCATCCTGACTGTGTTCTGTCTCTGTCCTGCAGGCCCAACAGCATCCTGACTGTGTTCTGTCTGTCCTGTAGGCCCAACAGCATCCTGACTGTGTTCTGTCTCTGTCCTGTAGGCCCAACAGCATCCTGACTGTGTTCTGTCTCTGTCCTGTAGGCCCAACAGCATCCTGCCTGTGTTCTGTCTCTGTCCTGCTGGCCCAACAGCATCCTGACTGTGTTCTGTCTCTGTCCTGTAGGCCCTACAGCATCCTGACTGTGTTCTGTCTCTGTCCTGTAGGCCCAACAGCATCCTGACTGTGTTCTGTCTCTGTCCTGCTGGCCCAACAGCATCCTGACTGTGTTCTGTCTCTGTCCTGCAGGCCCAACAGCATCCTGACTGTGTTCTGTCTCTGTCCTGTAGGCCCAACAGCATCCTGACTGTGTTCTGTCTCTGTCCTGTAGGCCCAACAGCATCCTGACTGTGTTCTGTCTCTGTCCTGCTGGCCCAACAGCATCCTGACTGTGTTCTGTCTCTGTCCTGTAGCCCCAACAGCATCCTGACTGTGTTCTGTCTCTGTCCTGCTGGCCCAACAGCATCCTGACTGTGTTCTGTCTCTGTCCTGCAGGCCCAACAGCATCCTGACTGTGTTCTGTCTCTGTCCTGTAGGCCCAACAGCATCCTGACTGTGTTCTGTCTCTGTCCTGTAGGCCCAACAGCATCCTGACTGTGTTCTGTCTCTGTCCTGCTGGCCCAACAGCATCCTGACTGTGTTCTGTCTCTGTCCTGTAGGCCCAACAGCATCCTGACTGTGTTCTGTCTCTGTCCTGTAGGCCCAACAGCATCCTGACTGTGTTCTGTCTCTGTCCTGTAGGCCCAACAGCATCCTGACTGTGTTCTGTCTCTGTCCTGCTGGCCCAACAGCATCCTGACTGTGTTCTGTCTCTGTCCTGTAGGCCCAACAGCATCCTGACTGTGTTCTGTCTCTGTCCTGCTGGCCCAACAGCATCCTGACTGTGTTCTGTCTCTGTCCTGTAGGCCCAACAGCATCCTGACTGTGTTCTGTCTCTGTCCTGCTGGCCCAACAGCATCCTGACTGTGTTCTGTCTCTGTCCTGCAGGCCCAACAGCATCCTGACTGTGTTCTGTCTCTGTCCTGTAGGCCCAACAGCATCCTGACTGTGTTCTGTCTCTGTCCTGCTGGCCAACAGCATCCTGACTGTGTTCTGTCTCTGTCCTGTAGGCCCACAGCATCCTGACTGTGTTCTGTCTCTGTCCTGTAGGCCCAACAGCATCCTGACTGTGTTCTGTCTCTGTCCTGTGGGCCCAACAGCATCCTGACTGTGTTCTGTCTCTGTCCTGTGGCCCAACAGCATCTGACTGTGTTCTGTCTCTGTCCTGTAGGCCCAACAGCATCCTGACTGTGTTCTGTCTCTGTCCTGCAGGCCCAACAGCATCCTGACTGTGTTCTGTCTCTGTCCTGTAGGCCCAACAGCATCCTGACTGTGTTCTGTCTCTGTCCTGCAGGCCCAACAGCATCCTGACTGTGTTCTGTCTCTGTCCTGCAGGCCCAACAGCATCCTGACTGTGTTCTGTCTCTGTCCTGCAGGCCCAACAGCATCCTGACTGTGTTCTGTCTCTGTCCTGCAGGCCCAACAGCATCCTCAGACTGAGGTTGGACCACTTTGCTACAGAGTGCAGCTGGGACCACCTGTATGTGTACGATGGAGACTCTATCTACACTCCTCTACTGGCTGCCTTCAGGTGGGTACAGGGAGGACGGTGGTGGTGGTGGTGAGCTGTGTGGTGGTGGTGGTGAGCTGTGTGGTGGTGGTGGTGAGCTGTGTGGTGGTGGTGAGCTGTGTGGTGGTGGTGGTGAGCTGTATGGTGGTGGTGGCTGTGTGGGTGGTGGTGGTGAGTGTGTGGTGGTGGTGGTGAGCTGTGGTGGTGGTGAGCTGTGGTGGTGGTGAGCTGTGTGGTGGTGGTGGTGGTGAGCTGTGTGGTGGTGGTGGTGGTGAGCTGTGTGGTGGTGGTGGTGGTGAGCTGTGTGGTGGTGGTGGTGAGCTGTGTGGTGGTGGTGGTGGTGAGCTGTGTGGTGGTGGTGGTGAGCTGTATGGTGGTGGTGAGCTGTATGGTGGTGGTGAGCTGTGTGGTGGTGGTGGTGAGCTGTGTGGTGGTGGTGGTGAGCTGTGGTGGTGGTGGTGGTGAGCTGTGTGGTGGTGGTGGTGAGCTGTGTGGTGGTGGTGGTGGTGGTGAGCTGTGTGGTGGTGGTGGTGAGCTGTGTGGTGGTGGTGAGCTGTGTGGTGGTGGTGGTGGTGAGCTGTGTGGTGGTGGTGAGCTGTGTGGTGGTGGTGGTGAGCTGTGTGGTGGTGGTGGTGGTGAGCTGTGTGGTGGTGGTGGTGGTGAGCTGTGTGGTGGTGGTGGTGGTGAGCTGTGTGGTGGTGGTGGTGAGCTGTGTGGTGGTGGTGGTGGTGAGCTGTGTGGTGGTGGTGAGCTGTATGGTGGTGAGCTGTGTGGTGGTGAGCTGTATGATGGTGGTGGTGGTGAGCTGTATGATGGTGGTGGTGAGCTGTGTGGTGGTGGTGGTGAGCTGTGTGGTGGTGGTGGTGAGCTGTATGATGGTGGTGGTGGTGGTGGTGAGCTGTGGTGGTGGTGGTGGTGGTGGTGCTGTATGGTGGTGGTGGTGGTGGTGGTGAGCTGTATGATGGTGGTGGTGGTGAGCTGTGTGGTGGTGGTGAGCTGTGTGGTGGTGGTGAGCTGTATGGGTGGTGGTGGTGAGCTGTGTGGTGGTGGTGGTGAGCTGTATGATGGTGGTGGTGAGCTGTATGGGTGGTGGTGGTGGTGGTGAGCTGTATGGTGGTGGTGGTGAGCTGTATGATGGTGGTGGTGGTGGCTGTGTGGTGGTGGTGAGCTGTATGGTGGTGGTGGTGAGCTGTGTGGTGGTGGTGGTGAGCTGTGTGGTGGTGGTGGTGAGCTGTGTGGTGGTGGTGGTGAGCTGTATGGTGGTGGTGAGCTGGTGGTGGTGGTGCTGTGTGGTGGTGGTGGTGAGCTGTGTGGTGGTGGTGAGCTGTGTGGTGGTGGTGAGCTGTGTGGTGGTGGTGGTGGTGAGCTGTGTGGTGGTGGTGGTGGTGAGCTGTATGGTGGTGGTGGTGAGCTGTGTGGTGGTGGTGGTCTGTATGGTGGTGGTGGCTGGTGGTGCTGTGTAGGGTGGTGGTGGTGGTGAGCTGTGTGGTGGTGGTGGTGGTGAGCTGTGTGGTGGTGGTGGTGGTGAGCTGTGTGGTGGTGGTGGTGGTGAGCTGTATGGTGGTGGTGGTGGTGAGCTGTGTGGTGGTGGTGGTGGTGAGCTGTGTGGTGGTGATGAGGTTGATGGTGGTGGTGAGCTGTATGGTGGTGGTGGTGGTGAGCTGTGTGGTGGTGGTGGTGGTGAGCTGTATGGTGGTGGTGGTGGTGAGCTGTGTGGTGGTGGTGGTGGTGAGCTGTATGGTGGTGAGCTGTGTGGTGGTGGTGGTGAGCTGTGTGGTGGTGGTGGTGGTGAGCTGTATGGTGGTGGTGGTGAGCTGTGAGTCCCGTTGGTAGGAAAGGTGTGTGCCTTTCCAAATCATGTCCAATCAATTTAATTGACCACAAGTGGACTCCAATCAAGTTGTAGAAACATCTCAAGGATGATCAATGGAAACAGGATGTACCTCTAGTCTCGTTGCGAAGGGTCTGAATAGTGATGTATATAAGGTTTTACTGTTTCTTTCTTTAAATACATGTGCATATATATATTTTACAATATATTAGCTTTGCCTGAATACTTTGTGAATGTACTGTAGGTGCAGCTCCTACGTGGAGGTGGAAGCCGCCAATCTGTCAAAGTCGGTTTCCCCGTATGGTGCTAAGTGTTAGACGCCATTTTGGAAAAAGTCATTTATAAGCCACACATAAAACAGGTAGGAATCAGCTAAACGTTAATCCATCCACACAGGCTGATAGTCAGTTAGATTGAATCACGCAGTGTGTAGGATTACCACTGTTTTAGGCAGCAAGCCAGAACCCAACCACAGACTAGAACCCAGCCTGCACTAGAACCCACAATAAACACAACCACAGACTAGAACCCAGCCTGCACTAGAACCCACAATAAACACAACCACAGACTAGAACCCAGCCTGCACTAGAACCCACAATAAAGACAACCACAGACTAGAACCCAGCCTGCACGAGAACCCACAATAAACACAACCACAGACTAGAACCCAGCCTGCACGAGAACCCACAATAAACACAACCACAGACTAGAACCCAGCCTGCACTAGAACCCACAATAAACACAACCACAGACTAGAACCCAGCCAGCACTAGAACCCACAATAAACACAACCACAGACTAGAACCCAGCCTGCACGAGAACCCACAATAAACACAACCACAGACTAGAACCCAGCCTGCACTAGAGCCCACAATAAACACAACCACAGACTAGAACCCAGCCTGCACTAGAACCCACAATAAACACAACCACAGACTAGAACCCAGCCAGCACTAGAACCCACAATAAAGACAACCACAGACTAGAACCCAGCCTGCACTAGAACCCACAATAAAGACAACCACAGACTAGAACCCAGCCAGCACTAGAACCCACAATAAACACAACCACAGACTAGAACCCAGCCAGCACTAGAACCCACAATAAACACAACCACAGACTAGAACTCAGCCAGCACTAGAACCCACAATAAACACAACCACAGACTAGAACCCAGCCAGCACTAGAACCCACAATAAACACAACCAGAGACGAGAACCCAGCCTGCACTAGAGCCCACAATAAACACAACCACAGACTAGAACCCAGCCAGCACTAGAACCCACAATAAACACAACCACAGACTAGAACCCAGCCTGCACTAGAACCCACAATAAACACAACCACAGACTAGAACCCAGCCTGCACTAGAGCCCACAATAAACACAACCACAGACTAGAACCCAGCCAGCACTAGAACCCACAATAAACACAACCACAGACTAGAACCCAGCCTGCACTAGAACCCACAATAAACACAACCAGAGACTAGAACCCAGCCTGCACTAGAACCCACAATAAACACAACCAGAGACTAGAACTAGAGGTTCATGTAGTGTCTCAGTCCAGACTGGTGGAAAGCCAGGAGGTTCATGTAGTGTCTCAGTCCAGACTGGTGGAAAGCCAGGAGGTTCATGTAGTGTCTCAGTCCAGACTGGTGGAAAGCCAGGAGGTTCATGTAGTGTCTCAGTCCAGGATGGTGGAAAGGTTCATGTAGTGTCTCAGTCCAGACTGGTGGAAAGCCAGGAGGTTCATGTAGTGTCTCAGTCCAGACTGGTGGAAAGCCAGGAGGTTCATGTAGTGTCTCAGTCCAGGATGGTGGAAAGCCAGGAGGTTCATGTAGTGTCTCAGTCCAGACTGGTGGAAAGCCGGGAGGTTCATGTAGTGTCTCAGTCCAGACTGGTGGAAAGCCAGGAGGTTCATGTAGTGTCTCAGTCCAGGATGGTGGAAAGCCAGGAGGTTCATGTAGTGTCTCAGTCCAGGATGGTGGAAAGCCAGGAGGTTCATGTAGTGTCTCAGTCCAGACTGGTGGAAAGCCAGGAGGTTCATGTAGTGTCTCAGTCCAGGATGGTGGAAAGCCAGGAGGTTCATGTAGTGTCTCAGTCCAGACTGGTGGAAAGCCAGGAGGTTCATGTAGTGTCTCAGTCCAGGATGGTGGAAAGCCAGGAGGTTCATGTAGTGTCTCAGTCCAGACTGGTGGAAAGCCAGGAGGTTCATGTAGTGTCTCAGTCCAGGATGGTGGAAAGCCAGGAGGTTCATGTAGTGTCTCAGTCCAGACTGGTGGAAAGCCAGGAGGTTCATGTAGTGTCTCAGTCCAGGATGGTGGAAAGCCAGGAGGTTCATGTAGTGTCTCAGTCCAGACTGGTGGAAAGCCGGGAGGTTCATGTAGTGTCTCAGTCCAGACTGGTGGAAAGCCAGGAGGTTCATGTAGTGTCTCAGTCCAGGATGGTGGAAAGCCAGGAGGTTCATGTAGTGTCTCAGTCCAGGATGGTGGAAAGCCAGGAGGTTCATGTAGTGTCTCAGTCCAGGATGGTGGAAAGCCAGGAGGTTCATGTAGTGTCTCAGTCCAGACTGGTGGAAAGCCAGGAGGTTCATGTAGTGTCTCAGTCCAGGATGGTGGAAAGCCAGGAGGTTCATGTAGTGTCTCAGTCCAGACTGGTGGAAAGCCGGGAGGTTCATGTAGTGTCTCAGTCCAGACTGGTGGAAAGCCAGGAGGTTCATGTAGTGTCTCAGTCCAGGATGGTGGAAAGCCAGGAGGTTCATGTAGTGTCTCAGTCCAGGATGGTGGAAAGCCAGGTTGTTGTCTCCATCCAGTGGTGGAGTGTCTCAGTCCAGGATGGTGGAAAGCCAGGAGGTTCATGTAGTGTCTCAGTCCAGACTGGGGAAAGCCAGGAGGTTCATGTAGTGTCTCAGTCCAGGATGGTGGAAAGCCAGGAGGTTCATGTAGTGTCTCAGTCCAGGATGGTGGAAAGCCAGGAGGTTCATGTAGTGTCTCAGTCCAGGATGGTGGAAAGCCAGGAGGTTCATGTAGTGTCTCAGTCCAGGATGGTGGAAAGGTTCATGTAGTGTCTGGGGTAAACCAGGAGTTGATACCTAAGAATGGACTATTAGAGGCCTGTAGGGGTCATGATCATAGACATCCAATCCTCTTCATGCGTTACATTTACTGTTATAGTGTTTTGTCAACTTTTTGACAACTTGTTTTTAATTCAACCTTTTATTAACCTGCATAATGTTGCTACAGGAGATTCATGATGTCGGGTTTTGATGGGTGTCCGTTCTTGTTGCAGTGGGTTGATAGTTCCTGAGCGCTATGGCAACGAGACGGTTCCGGAAGTGGTGTCACAGTCCGGTTACGCCCTCCTCCACTTCTTCAGCGACGCTGCCTATAACCTGACCGGCTTCAACATCTCATATAGGTAACCCTCAACCCCTGACCTCTGACCCTTAACCTCTGACCCTTAACCTCTGACCCTTAACCCCTGACCTCTGACCCTTAACCTCTACCCTTAACACCCGTCCTCTGACCCTTAACCTCTAACCCCTGACCTCTAACCCTTAACCCCTGCCCTCTAACCCTTAACCTCTGACCCTTAACCCCTGACCTCTGACCCTTAACCTCTACCCTTAACACCTGTCCTCTGACCCTTAACCTCTAACCCTTAATCCCTGACCCTATAACCTGTGTTCAACGTTTCATACAGGTAACCCTTTACCCTGACCTCTAACCCTGACCTTATAACCTAACCGTGTTTAGCATCTCATTCAGTCTGGCCTCGCAGGGCCTCTTCTTAGTAACAGGTGAGTCTGGCCTCGTAGGTCCTCTTCTTAGTAACAGGTGAACCTGGCCTCGCAGGTCCTCTTCTTAGTAACAGGTGAACCTGGCCTCGCAGGTCCTCTTCTTAGTAACAGGTGAGTCTGGCCTCGCAGGTCCTCTTCTTAGTAACAGGTGAACCTGGCCTCGCAGGTCCTCTTCTTAGTAACAGGGAACCTGGCCTCGCAGGTCCTCTTCTTAGTAACAGGTGAACCTGGCCTCGCAGGTCCTCTTCTTAGTAACAGGTGAACCTGGCCTCGCAGGTCCTCTTCTTAGTAACAGGGGAACCTGGCCTTGCAGGTCCTCTTCTTAGTAACAGGTGAACCTGGCCTTGCAGGGCCTCTTCTTAGTAACAGGGGAACCTGGCCTCGCAGGTCCTCTTCTTAGTAACAGGTGAACCTGGCCTCGCAGGGCCTCTTCTTAGTAACAGGGGAACCTGGCCTCGCAGGGCCTCTTCTTAGTAACAGGGGAACCTGGCCTCGCAGGGCCTCTTCTTAGTAACAGGGGAACCTGGCCTCGCAGGGCCTCTTCTTAGTAACAGGGGAACCTGGCCTCGCAGGTCCTCTTCTTAGTAACAGGGGAACCTGGCCTCGCAGGTCCTCTTCTTAGTAACAGGGGAACCTGGCCTCGCAGGTCCTCTTCTTAGTAACAGGTGAGTCTGGCCTCGCAGGTCCTCTTCTTAGTAACAGGTGAGTCTGGCCTCGCAGGGCCTCTTCTTAGTAACAGGGGAACCTGGCCTCGCAGGGCCTCTTCTTAGTAACAGGGGAACCTGGCCTCGCAGGTCCTCTTCTTAGTAACAGGGGAACCTGGCCTCGCAGGTCCTCTTCTTAGTAACAGGTGAACCTGGCCTCGCAGGTCCTCTTCTTAGTAACAGGGGAACCTGGCCTCGCAGGTCCTCTTCTTAGTAACAGGGGAACCTGGCCTCGCAGGTCCTCTTCTTAGTAACAGGGGAACCGGGCCTCGCAGGTCCTCTTCTTAGTAACAGGTGAGTCTGGCCTCGCAGGGCCTCTTCTTAGTAACAGGTGAGTCTGGCCTCGCAGGGCCTCTTCTTAGTAACAGGGGAACCTGGCCTCGCAGGGCCTCTTCTTAGTAACAGGTGAGTCTGGCCTCGCAGGGCCTCTTCTTAGTAACAGG